>NC_050069.1:168975661-169275661 GCF_009764565.3 Dermochelys coriacea | reverse complement strand
TGGCAGAGCCAGGGTTGAGCAGTGAGCATCCCCCGGCACATTGGAAAGTTGGCGCCTGTAGCTCCAGCCCTGGAGTCGGTGCCTATACAAGGAGCTGCATATTAACTTCTGAAGAGCCGCATGTAGCTCCGGAGCCACAGGTTGGCCACACCTGCTATAGACCCTCCCATGGTAGGGGATTCCAGGGTCAGCAACAAGTTGAGGGAATCTTCGGCAACATGGCTTTGGAGAGATTGGTGATGTCCTACAGAACAAGGAGACAAAGGCTTGGTACCTGTGCAGAAGGAAGGTGCCTTTGCTTGGACGTCCTCTGCTTCTAATCGATCACCTAAAATCTGTGAGCATCTCAGGGAATCCACAATCTCAAGTGGTGGAACCCCTTGATTTTTTGGGGTGGAAATAAAGGAAGCAACTCCTCAAACAAAAGAATCAGAATGAACCTGCAAGTGCAAACACATGGAGTTTCAACTGTCCTATGAGGGTTATGGTCACATACGAGGGCACTGGACCTAGTATCTGGAGAGGGGTGGGAACACAATATGTCCCTATCAACAATATGGTTAGTTAGATCATTCCTTAGTTCTCTGTACCTAGGTTTTTTATGGCTCTAAAATTCTCTTACAGGAGAAGAAAAGAAAAACGAAAACAAAAAAAAACAACTATAGCATTCAAGGAACGAACAAGCCATAGCTGCTTCAAATTCAATTCAATCAAAAGAATTTGATACAATTTTCCAGTGACATATTTACTGATTTCAGCTGGAATCCAGCATCACATCTGGCAGAGATGAATAGCTGCTCATTTTCAGTCTTAAGTTCTGCTTGGTCACCGCCATCATACTCCAGAAGATTTGAAGGTCACACCCGATTAAAGAAAGTTAATGATCCCACATCTTCCAGTTCTCAGATCCCACTTAGAATGAAATTGGAGAGGCCAATCCTTTAGCTGTAATCTGAGGCTATCACTATACAACAAATGGTGTTTCAGTCAAAATGTACGAAGAAAATCTGTTTCAGGGTCATATTAAAAATGGACAGACTGCAGTCTATGGGAACGTGGGAATGCTTCTGTATTTTTCATGGGAAGAAATATTTTTAAGTAAATTAAATGGGATGAGGATAAAAAGCCTGACTGTCATAGCTGTTCAAAAAAGGTAAATGAAGGTGATCTATAATCAGTCAAAAGTTTTGGGAGGCAAATATTCACATAACCACATGGAAACCTGGGTTAAGAAGTTCTTGGTAGAAAAAGCCAAGCTTCCCTTAAACCACAGACACAAAATAATATTCTCCCTTGGGTTTCTCCCCCTTTCTTTTTTCCCCCCTTCCTAGCCTCCATTTTTCCTCCTACATCGAAATATGTTTTCACTCAGAGTAACTTGAGCTGGTTTTGTCACTGTTTTTAAATGTTTCACTTTAGTTTTTCTGTCTCTCCAACACATTTTCTGTTCTCATACGACTCTTCTCCCCCAATTATTTTTATCTTTCATGTTCTGTGCCTTTTCCTCTCCTGTCTCTGTCCCATTCTCTCCTGCTTACTTCCCCAATCCTTTTGGGATGAGCCCAGACCACAGGTTCTGCTAACGGTCCAAATGGGGCCAATTCTTTTGGTAAGTAAGCCTGAAATTTGAAGGTGCCACCTTTCAAAGATGGACAAACTGGCAGCACAGATAAAGAACTACTTAAGTGAGAAAACCGGGAGAAAACAGAAAGGAACCAAAAGAGTTAACTTCCATACCAAAAATAAAGTTCAGTCTGTGGGTAGGTTATAATAAGGCATGCATAGCTGGGTCTGCGCACTCTGAGCTTCCACGATTACAACAGCTATTTATTACAATGATGTCAAAATGGCAACACTGCAAGGTATGTAGAATGTTTTGGCAACTAGCTGACAAAAAGATGAAGGGTGCAAAAGTCAAGTCACGATTTTCCTGGTAAACATCACTGGTTAACTATGCCTTAAACCTGACAAGCCAAACAGTGATAGGGCCCATTGAACTGATGGAGTCATTTTAAGATGTGAGCGGATGTGCGCCTCAAGGTTCAAGCTTTAAGTCACATTTAGTTAATGCAAGACATGCAACAGGATGTCTGAGGGGCCTCAGAGGTATCAAGTTTTGATTTTTTTTTTCTTTTTTAAAGATACAGTACCCTGGCAGGCTGTTAGCGAAGGACAACAGAACCACTGCAGGGGGAGGATGAAAATTAACTTTCCCAGTGCATCTTTGATTTTTTAAAAATACCTCCTAGAATCCAGAAGTGATCTGGAAATAAAATAATTCATTTGCCTTTTTTATTTTCTTAGCAATGGGTGAACTGAACAATGCTTGGAGCTTCAAGTAAAACCACAGAATGTTTAAGGGCCACATTTTCCCTTTCTTTTCTGTTGCACTACAGGCCGTATTAAGCAGTACACTCATGTATTTGGGCTCCAGACCAGACTGACCAAATCTAGGGATGTCTGGGCTGGGTCAAGGGAGCAGAGAGCAGCTCTGTGGTCAGGACATGCCCAGAGCCCCTTTAGATGACAAGCGGATCGTGCAAATAAGCTTCCTGAGCATCCTCTTCTCCCTGTATCCCCTGCACAAGGCTCAGAGAAGCTACAGGCATCAAAGACCCTTTACCACACTGTGCAGGGCAAAGGCGGAGGAAAGAGAACTTCTCTTAGAGGTTAGGATGGTTGGGAAGGTGTTAAGGGGCTATGCTGTCACTTGTCTCTGAGGAGAGATCCTCAGCCTAACTGAGCCCACTGTCCCTTGCTGATGGATGGATAGATACTCCCCTTTCTTTCTAGAACAAGTCTTTCTGTACACTGATGTCAGCTAGAGAAAGCCCTCTCAGCCAGAGATGACCTGTGCCTGGCGATGGGCGGGGGGAAAGAGTGAGGACAGCTGGCTTCAGCAGTGTTACTGAGAATGCTCACTGCATGTGAACATGCTCAGTAGCCAAGCAGCAAATCTGGGGGAGGGGGCATGTGACCCAACATGCCCCGTCCCCCCCACGCGTCATCTCTGCTCGTGGCTGAGGCTCGCTGATGAACATGGGAAGGAGCTGTGCTATGGGATGGTAATAACCCCATTCTGAAATGAATTCTTAGACAGAATCAATTTTGCTTTAAACTCCAGAATAGCCCTGTACATCTCCTCTGAGTAGGTAACCCACCTATCAAACTAACCACACCTGAACATAAATGCTTTCTTAAATCAGAGTTCTATGGACACCACTGGAGTCTAAATTCCACCCTCGGCATTCATCAACTGTTCAGTAACTTCCTTCTGAAGATCATAAGATTTCCTTCAAGCAAGCTGAGAAGATGGTTATTCATGGCCTGTGTGACCCAGAGGCCCTTTCATGCCAGCTGGCACATGGTTCACTGGTCGTTAACAGCAACTCCTAACAGGCCTGACAAATTCACTACACCTAGCACACCACTTTCATAATATTTATTCATAAAGAATATCATATGAGGTCTTAAATGAAAGCCGTGTCAAACTGGCTATGAATAGTGTCATAAAATGTATGTACCAAAACTATGCAAGGAGTTGTGTACTTATAGTGGAAATGTGTTTTTATAGTCTGTATTAAGGCAAAGTTGATAAACAGTTTTCTGCCAGAAAAATTCACCTTTCTCTGTTCACATGCAGATTAAGCATTGTAAGTCAGCTCCATGGAGGCTCCATTGACATGTGAAGTGAACATGGGGATGAGAAGCTAAAGGGGAGGCCAGATACTGGAGAGGAAACCACAGAGGGCTGCCCTGTCTCTGGAGGCAGACAATAAACTTTTGGGGAATGTAAGGGGAAGACAAAAAGAAAACCTGTTATTCTGCACCAAGGAAGTAAACAGACAGCATGTTAACATTCATGAAAATGGGATCCCAACCATACCTTGGTTGGAAACACTGCTAAAGATATTTGGGGTAAGAACAGCTTCTTAGACAGATGGTTACTCACAATCTTTTAAATCTTAATTTTTGATAATACATTTATGATTGTTTTCACTATAAATATAGCTCAGTGCTATGGTATTGTGCAAGAAGTGGATCCTAAACTGACTCAAACAAGCTGGTGTGTACACTGTCCCTTGGCAATAGCTGACCTGGTATTACTATCGGTTTTCAGTGGATAAGGGGCTGAATACTACGGGAGAAGGCTTCAAAGGGGCTCAGGGGCTGGGATACACCTACTGTTAACCTGCAAGACAAGGCAGAGCCCAAAGAAGATTGTTTGGATGGCTAACAGGCTGGAAGTGTCAGGAAGCTAGCACCCAATTAAGCACCAGCGAGTCTCCCTCTTGCAGGGGGGTAGGTGACTCTCAGTCCTGGGCACCCCAAGAATCTTTACAGCCCGACAGGATACCAATTCCTAGACCTGGACATACACAAGAATATACAATAATTCTGTAACTCAGTATATATTCCATTGACTGTTGTGTCAAAGCAGTTCATTTGGTTATATGGCTGATTTCCCTTTACACTAAACACAAGCTCTTCTCAAAGGAAGCACAGAAGATCATTTTGTTCCTTGGTATCATTTTGATTTTTAATTTATTTTTTTTCATTGACATCTTTCTGTCTCTATTTTTTCTCACTTCTTCCCTGACCAACATTCATTGTCCATAACCTTTCAGCCAATTATTCCCCATCACAGTGTTCTTTCCTAAAAGCAACTGAACAAAACCTCTACATAACAACTTAACCACTGAGACATTACACTCAGATAAGATTGCACCAGTGCACCAGCACAGCTCAGGTAGGATTTTCAGATCCCTTGTATATTTGGGTGCCAAATTGCCCTCCAAAGACTGGTTCAGAAGCCTTGCATTAGGTGAGATGCTGTGCTAAGAGGCTCTAAGAGGTACAGAACAGAACTCACAGCACAGAGAAAAGGGGAGCTATGGTGGCTTTATGCCACCTTTGCACGTTCCCAATCTTGAGCTGCTCCCAAGGATGGAGAGGCTGGGGGGGCCTATCTAATTATGACTGCCCTGTAGGTCGCAGCACTGCACAGAATCTCTGCAATGCTACATGCTGTGGACCCATCCCCAACACATACCTCCTAATCCCCTTTTTGTCTATATGCTGGGGATCGTCACGGGGTTCTTAGAAGGCAGCGCCTATGCTGGGAAATCCTCCCCTGGCTACAACTAGGGATTTAAGGGTCCCTTTACTCTGCTCCTTTCCCCTCCAATATAACTGGGCCAGAGTAAGGGCAAGGTTCTCACCCATAGTGTCTATGGCCATGCATGCTTCTGATTCTTTTTTAATTTTAAATCTTTTTTTATAAAATTCAACCATGTTTAATTTTCAAAATAAACAAATAAATAAAATGAGACCACTCAAGATCAATTTTATTCCTACCATCCATTATATAGTGTCCCTAAAAATGCAAGCAAAATCAATTGCGTCAGATCTAATCCAATTAAATAAAGCGCATAAAAGAACAGTTATTATTTTCATTTGACTTGGATTATAAGAGCTATAGTAAAATCTTCCTTTTCGAGTCAGAGGAACTGAAATGACAATGAAAAGCAAGCAGTATGTGAACACCTAACAACAGCTGGCTTATATTTTAACTCCTGAAACTCTAAACAGCTGCAGTGAGTTGATACATGAGGGCCCTGATGTCACTGCTAAGCTTCAAGATGCCTGGTTTATTAGAAACTGCGAGAAAGAGCTTCTTTGGAAACAGATATTCAAGCTGAAAATACTTGATAAATTCCACATTTGGAAGAAACAAAATGTATGTAAATTTCATTAGCTTCAACAATCTATCAGCCAACATGCCGCTGAGAGTTGAATTACAGTACTCAGTATAAACCACCAGGAGGATTATGCTGGCAAGAACTATGTTAGGTTTGATGGATTTAATATTTTATACTAGAGCCATGCATTAATTACTTCTGTGTGGGAACCAAATGTTTAATACTGGGGGAATTCTGCGCCACTGCGCAAAACAGAATTTTGCAGAAATTAATGATGGGCATGCAGAATTTCTTTTCCTCCCCTCATAGAAATGGGCTGCAGAGATGTTGGCTGCCATTAGGGACTGCTGGACCTGGCAGAGCCCAGCTCAAAAATAGAAGACAAGGCGGGGGGTGGGGAGGAAGAAGGAACTGGAGGGCTCCCAGCAGCTGCAGTTCCCAGAATGCCCTGATGAAGGAAGGAGGTGGCGGGGGCGCGCAGGAAATCCCGTGCAAGTCCGGGACCCAGCATCAGGCTGTTTCTCCCTCTGGACCCCTGGGCTCTGGGAGTGTGAGTGTCTGGGCTGGGGGAGGGAGGGGGACGCGCAGCTGGGCTCTGGGGTGTGAGTGGGCTCTGGAGGGAAGGATGTGAGGCCCCTGCAGGTGACTTCTTGGGAGAGGAGAGGGGGAGTGAGTGTCTGGGCTGGGGGGATCATGGATGGACACTGGGTGGGGAGGGGGTGTAAATGTCTGGGCTTGGAGGCAGCACCTGGGCTCTGGGGGAGGGGGTGTGAGTGGGCTCTGTGGGGGAGGGGATGTGTGTGTCTGGGCCAGGGGGGCCATGGCCAGACTCTGGGGATATGGAGTGTGAGTGTCTGGGCCAGAGGCTGCAGCTAACCTCTGGGGGGAGGAGGGGAGACTATCTGGACTTGGGGGGTGTACGGCCGGGCTATGAGGGGGAGAGTGTGTGAGTGTCTGGGCACAGGGGGCCAACGGATGGGCTCTGGAGGGTTGTGAGCATCTGGGCTGGGCAGAGGAACCACGGCTGGGCTCTGGGAACGCGGGAGAGGGGATGTGAATTTCTGGCATCCCAGCTGGACTCTGGCAGGGAGGGGACAGAAAAACAGGAACTGGATTGTCGTAGGGGTTTCTATAACTCTACTCCAAGGGGAATTTTTGTGTGTGTCTGTATTTTTGGACATAGTTTATGACAGGTATTTTAAAAGAAATTACCAAAATAATTGAAACTGGTATGATTATATAGTGTTATTTTGACATTTGCAGAATTATGCAGAATTTTGAAATATTGTACCCAGAATTTTTGATTTTTTGGTGAAGAATTTTTAATTTTTTGTCACAGAATTCCCCCAGGAGTAAATGGTGTTACTAAAAGCTGCATATCTTGGAATGAATACAGATAAAGTGTTAAAGTTGTGTTAAAGTGGCAAATCATAAATTCGCAAAACATGGGCTACTACATCCTTTCACTCATTATTCTCAAGTTTAAGATCTCAGTCAAGTGCTCTGAGCATGGGATGCCTAAAAAAAAAAAAATCACTTAAAGCTTGGGATCAGTACATTAAGTAGACAGCTCTGCTCCTCCTAAACAACAGGATTGTTTACCGCATGGATCAGTGGTTCCCAAACTTGTTCCACCGCTTGTGAGGGGAAAGCCCCTGGCAGGCCGGGCCAGTTTGTTTACCTGCTGCGTCCGCAGGTTCGGCCGATCGCGGCTCCCAGTGGCCACAGTTCGCTGCTCCAGGCCAATGGGAGCTGTGGGAAGTGGAGTGGGCCAAGGTAGGTACTTGCCACCGCTTCCCGCAGCTCCCATTGGCCTAGAGCAGCGAACCACAGCCACTGGGAGCCGCGATCAGCCGAACCTGCGGACGCGGCAGGTAAACAAACCGGCCCGGCCCGCCAGGGGCTTTCTCTGCACAAGTGGCGGAACAAGTTTGAGAACCATTGGCATGGATAAAACTTGTTTGTGTAGGAAACAGAACTATAAAGGTCTGAAATTGTGGAGCAAAATCCTGCAGGATTAAGAACCACCACAGACTTCACCACTTTCCATTCCAAGTGCAAGATGCATATCTTCAACCTTGCCCTCAGTAATAAAAACACATACTACAGCATATGTTAAAAAAAAAAATCACCTACAATTTTCTAGCGGGTGGGGGGTGGGAGGGGGAAAGAAAGAAAGAAAGAAAGAAAAAGATTCTGGTCACATCATTTAATGCACTGCTGGAAGGTGCTCAGACAATCGTTATGGGTGAGTATAAGAACCCAATTAGAAAAAAAAATGTGTTTTTACCAAATGATCATTACGAAGTTACTGGATAAGATCTTATAGTGCAAGGTATGTGTTGTAATTATCTTTATTTTTCACTGAGTTCAGTTTCATGTTTGTACCACTAACTGGAGAATTATCTTAGAAGCTGTCCATTACTTATTTGTATTATGGTAGCACCTAGGGCCCCATCATGCTGGGTACTATACAGATTAAAAGAAAGTATCTGACCTGAACAGTCTACAGTCTAAATAAGAAAAAAAATAATTTTGCAGAGATATGTTTGCCAATAGGAGGGATCCAACTGCAATGATCCTTTGTCTATGCCAAAAGAAGGGCCAATCAGAATCCCACTGAGTGTCCACCTCCCCAATCCAAATAAAACCAGAATCTTCTATCTGCCTAATAGCCGTAACAGTTACCTTTGTTCCGAGACTGCACTTTTGTGACCACTTGAAACAGAAGGAGGCTGAGCTGGTATGATAGTTATATAGAAAGGTAACTGCTTGTATGTCACTTGCCTTAATGTTCAGAGAGACTATAAATTTTGAGGGGTGTTTCCAAAATCCTTCCAGGGACTTGCTTCGATGAAATATTTGTCCTAATGAATTATTTCATACAAACAAATAGACTTCAGGAGTTCTGTCATCTGCTTCCCAATATCCTCACCCTTTCATAGAGAAAAAAGGGATGAAAATGAGTTAATATAAATCACACCTGTGCCTATATGGATTGGGAGAATGTAATAGAGCAAGCTCAATTTACAATTCAGCAGTAACACACCACAGAGAGATCAGGAATATTGCTAATAACCAGCACAAATGGAAGAAACTGGGATTAGCCTCATTTGCCTGGACCAGGAGAGATCGGATGACAGTGCCATCTCATCCACCTCACCTGGGATGGCATAATGAGCAAGGTCCACTGTGAGGAGCAAAAAAATCACTTCTGTTAACACTTTACTGAGTTTAAACAAGGGGAGCCAGATCACATTTAGTCTCCTTCTTCCAAATCCCATCAATTTGACACACAAAAGACTGCCTAGAATTTTTATTGATTTCAATAAGCCTTACATTAGATCAGGGACTACAGAGAAATGGGCTTCCTAAAGATGGCATGGCACCTTTTAGAGGTATCACCCACAGATTAAAGGACCCCACAGGCCATCACTAGTAAATGTTAAACTGCTGCTGCATGAGGCACACACAAAAAAATCAATGGAAAGCCAGGAATTCAGAGAGAGTCTTGATCCCCAACTGCGCAGCCGGGGATCCCTGAATCTTATGCATATATGACACTTAGGAGCATGCTACAGTATTCATGTTTTGGCTCTCAACCCTCCAGGTTTGCTCAGCAATTTGAGAAAGGCTTGGAGAACAAAAGATACAAATAGATAAGAGGCACATACACACTCACACAGACTGTCATACAGAAACTGACTTTTCATGTAAACCTACATCCCCAAGAGCAGTCAGCCCACTGATGCCAGTAATTGGTAATCCATTATTCAGACAGTAGTTCAGGAGTAACTCCAGTTCACTTCACATTTTTAACACACACAGCAACAAGGGATTTTTCCCCTTCACATTTTCCAATTATGCATAAAAATACAAAGAAAATAGCATCGGATTCTGAATTCTAGCAACTAAAAGATAGTCTTATGACGGAGGGTATCATGACAGATGTTCAATAAGACTAATATTGTAAGCTATAAATGTAAGGTAGGAAGGGACTGCTTTTCTTACTGAAATACTTGTATCGATTCTTATAACAATGTTGTGCAGAGTCGCAACATTGTAGCAGGGGATTAGCTCATAAATAAAATTATTGGGCCAAATCCTAGAGTCCTCACTCGATTTTTATTAATGCCTTTGGTAACTGACCCAATGCATCACTGATTCAGTCTTTAGCCATTGACTTTAATGAAATAATAATGAATAACGAAGCAGCACTTCTACAATGCTTTTTACCCAATATGGGCAAATATAATTATCAGCACATTACAGAGGGTTAAACTGAAGCACAGAAGCAAGAAGTGATTTGCCCAACCTTACGCAGCAGGATGGTGGTAGATGATTGTAAGGTGTGGGTGAGTATGAATACTCCTGTTGCTCCTTTAACTGCACTCTCCCCTGACTGATATTAGTACTGTTAGATTCACTTACCAGTTCGTAGTTGATTGGCAGGAAGCAGGGTTTCACCACCTAGAATAAAAAGAATAAATTAAAAAAATAAGATATTTCTCTCTTTAAGGGCCCAATCCCATGAGCTTCTGAGTAGCCTCAAATCCAACTGAATGCAGTGTGAGTTGAAAGTGCTCATCAAATCAGGCCCAGAATAAAGATTCTTATTTGTAGGTCAATTTTCATATACAGCCTGACTCAGCCAAAGGCAGGAAACAGAAATTACACTCTCCTTATCTGCAAAGGAAAGAAATCTAGTTTGGATCTGCCACAGTGTTCAAAACCAGAAAGTCAGCTTGACCTGAATTGGTACGTCAACTCCACTTATACTATGACAGGTTTCAGAGTAGCAGCCGTGTTAGTCTGTATTCACAAAAAGAACAGGAGGACTTGTGGCACCTTAGAGACTAACACATTTATTTGAGCATAAGCTTTTGTGAGCTACAGCTCACTTCATCGGATGAAGTGAGCTGTAGCTCATGAAAGCTTATGCTCGTTGGATGAAGTGAGCTGTAGCTCACAAAAGCTTATGCTCAAATATATGTGTTAGTCTCTAAGGTGCCACAAGTCCTCCTGTTCTTTCCACTTATACTGAAGTTTAAACACTTCAGATTAAGGATTCTGTGGCCTGTACATGTTATGCAAGACTTGTTCAATAATTTAAGTACCAAAATGGATGGAAAACCAGGAACAGTGTGACCACATCATACTATACTATCAGCCTGGGAAACAATTTTTAGTGGCTTTCTGTAGCCATATAAATGCTACTTCTATTACTTATGCCATAAAGCTTCTATTTGGGGGGACACATTATTCCTGATCATCCTCCAACTTTCTGATCTCGGCCAAGGCCCTGGATAAGTGAGAGATGGTGTTGTCTGCATCTGATGTGGGGTTGATAGAGAGCTGGATTCATCTTATGCTAGCTACTGTTGGAAATAGAATACCGGACTAAATGGTACACAGATCCGATCCAGTCTCCAAATTCCCACGTTCGCTTGCATTTTAGTCCATGTACTTTCACACTCTCTCATCGTGGCTTTCATAGATGCTGAATAAAGTGGAGGAGAGGATGGATCCTTGTGGAAATTACAGGGCAGAGCTCTAGAGGCGGATGACTATTACATTATGTCCTGAATAACACATTTAGACAGACAGATCTGCTTTTAATTCCGGTTTATACTTTTACAACACTATACTCGACTCCTGTGGGAAAGCCTTAGGATAGGCTGCTGTGCACACCTGTCAACTTCAGCACAAGGGAAACAAATAGTTCAGTACCTATGTAAGGTGCATTTGGAGTCAGCATGATACTGATCTGTTTATTCCTGTCCCTGTTAGCAGCAACAAGTAACCAGGATTGATGGCTTCTCTTGTTGCTCAAAAAATGAATGATATGAATTGCACAGTACATGGCTCATCAGCATTCAACCATAACAGGAGGGGGACAACAGACCAAGAAGAAGCAAACATGCTTCAAAACAGCGCTACAAACGCCTTCTCTCCCACAAGTCAAGCAATTAGCATCTTCTGCAGAGCACACCAGTCATGTATGTTTTGCACGCAACTACACACAGCTGGCCCTCATTGTTTGAGCTACCTTGGCAGACACGGTCTTTGGGACTAAGATTTCACCACAGTTTCATAGAAAGCAAGAGCATATACCATGCATCGTGAATACATGTAGTTGACTTCTCCGATTCCCTTTTCCTCAGCTTTTGGGATATTATCCACTGTGGGGAGAGGGCTATACTCTTGGACTTTTATGGGTTCATCTTGTGATGAATCGGCTGAGCAGGTAAATATTTTTAGCTCATCATTTAGTATCAATATCCACTCCCCACCTTGTGACTCTCCAGGGTGCATGTGCAGGCACATCCCATCAATAGGGAGAGAGTGTGGAAAATCTTGGGAAATGCCTGACCCAGGAAGCAAACTTGCCCTCTTTCTCTGCAAAAGCTGAGGTCTGAGCAAGACGAGCTGCAGATGCTGTGTGACAAGCTGAGAACATAGCCAGGGAGCTGGAGGGCTGATGGAAGAGCTGCATCATGAGGTGGGAGCCACGTGGGCTTGTCTGCATGGTGAGCTAAGGGCAGAGCTGGGAAGGAGGTTGGAAAGAAGCTGAGGAGCTGCTTGCAGAGTGGGAAGCCTACCAAAGGAGGAAAAGGTGAAGAGCCACATGTGGAGCAGACTGTCCATAGCAAACATTACATCTGGATACAGGTCTATGCAGGAAGTAGCAAGCAACAAAGTACAGAGGAGCCTGAAGAGAACTCTCAGGGACACAGAGTCAGCAGCTAGCTCAGTGTCTTAAAAGGACAGAAACCTGAAAAAGGTACTGCAGACAAAGAACCAGAGTCACTGTGGGAGTGGTCAGTTTGTTCTATCCGGGTATTAGACCTAAAAGAAGGTCCTATTATCCTTGTAAATAACAATTATATATAGGCAGAGACTGCAGGGGACCTTACACCTATCTGGAGCCACACGATATCAGGAGCTGATCAGGAAGTACTGTTGCACAGGGGAGGCAGGTTTGTATAATTTGTTTGTATAACCAACACCTGCCTAAGGCTCTGGGAGGGAGTTTGGGTGTGGGAGGGGTGCAGGCTCTCAGAGGGAGTTTGGGTGCTGGCTGTGGGCTGGGCCGGGGGTTGGGATGCGGGAGAGAGAGAGGGGTGCGGCGCTTACCTCGGGCGGCTCCTGAAAGCAAACCGCACACCCCTCTGGCAGCAGCTCTTAGGTGAATGGGGGGGTCTCCGTGCGCTGCTACCTGCAGGCACCACTCCCATAGCTCCCATTGGCTGCAGTTCCCAGCCAACGGGAGCTGCAGAGTCAGCACTCAAGGCTGGGGCAGCGCGCGAAGACCCCATGCTCCCGCTCCAGGGGCCATAGAGCTGTTCCGGCCGCTTCCAGGAGTGGCACAAAGCAAGGCTGGGCAGGAAGCTGCCTTAGCCCCATCGCGCTGTCGGTGGTGGCGGCAGAAGCCAGGGGCCCCTAGGCCCTTTTAAATTTCCTGGGTGTGGCAGGCGGGGCCAGGAGACGCTCAGGTTGAGGTGCGCAGGGCAGCAGGCGGAGCCGGAGGAGAGACCCAGCCCTGAACATTGGTGGAGCCAGGCCCCCAGGCCCTGAATATTCCTGGAGCATGGGCACCACAAGCCCATATAACTTGCCACCCCTGCTGCTGAAGCAGCAAAGAGACTATGCAGAGGGGCACCCAATGAGACATACAATATATTGATCCTGGCCTGGAAATCTGTGAATTACTTATTTGCCTTTAATAGACTCTCAGACTTTCAGGCAGAAGGGATCATTCATGATCACCTAGTCTGAACTCCTGCACAATGCAGGTCACAAAACCTTGCCCACCCACTCCTGTAATAGACCCATAATCTCTGGCTGAGTTACTGAAGTCCTCAAATCCTGATTTAAAGACATCAAGTAACAGAGAATCCACCATTTACACTAGTTTAAACCTGCAAGTTTAAAACCTGCAAGTTTATGCTGCATGGAAAGGCAAAACCCCCCAGGGTCTCTGCCAATCTGACCCAGAGGAAAATTCCTGACCATCATATTTGGGGTCGGGAAGTTGAACCCTGAGCTTATGGCAAGACCCAACAGCTAGACACCTGGGAAAGAATTATATGTACTAATTCAGAGCCCTCCCCATCTTGTGTCCCAACACCAGCCATTGGGGATATCTGCTACTAGATCAGCTATATGCCAGCGTAGACAATCTCATCATATCATCCCCTACGTAAACTTACTATGTACAGTCTTGAAACCAATTAGATTTTTTGCCTCACTGCTCCCCTCGGGAGGCTGTTCCAGAATTTCACTCCTCTGATTGTTAGAAACCTTCATCTAATTTCAAACCTAAACTTGTTGATGGCCAGTTTATATCCATTTGTTCTTGTGTCAACATTGACGCTTACCTTAAATAACTCCTCTCCCTCGCTGGTGTTTATCCCTCTGATGTATTTATAGAGAGCAATCATATCTCCCGTCAGCCTTTGTTTGGTTAGGCTAAACAAGCCAAGCCCTTTGAGTCTCCTTTCATCAGGTAGGTTTTTCATTCCCCAGATCATCCTAGTAGCCCTTCTCCACATCTGTTCCAGTTTGAATTCATCTTTCTCAACATGAGAAACCAGAATTGCACACAGTATTCCAGAGGAGGTCTCATCAGTGCCATGTATAATACTAACACTTCCCTTCTCTATTGGAAATACCTCTCCAGCTACAAAGGACCCCTCCATGGCCACAGAGTGCTCATTAGGGCCAAGATCTCTGAATTGTTGGGCAGCATCAACTCCCAGTGACATCAACAAGAAAGGAAGGTGCTCAGCAATTGTAAGATTGAGCCCTGGGCTTTGATTTTACAGCAGTTGTTGGTAGTCTATAGAAAATAATTTAAAATAAATCCATCTATAATTTTCCCCAGAACTGAAATATGGTTGGGTTATTTGTTCATATTTTTCAGTGACTGGAATGAAAGGCAACTAATAGACTGGCCAATCATCCCTCCAAATATAGAGTGTAAAATGTGCATTGACATTTTAAAGAGAACAGAGGGTCCAGATCCCTTAGGTGGAACTGAAAATCTCACCTTGCTATATAGTTACAGCAAATGGTGTCTCAGGGCACTAATTAGAAGGAGACATGATTTAATGTGGGATTCCATGCAGATAGCCTCACTTGGGGAGGTGGAGAATTCATCTAGCTGTTCTTTTTTCCATTAAAACACAAACCAACTCGACTGCCTAGTGGTTAGAGCAGGGAACCAGAAGTTAGGACTCTTGAGTTATTTTCCCAGCTTTTCCACTGCCTCACAGCGTGACAATGGGCAGATTGCTTAGCTTGTCTGTTCTTACCTGCTTCTTATGGGTGTTGAGACTTAATATGTTAATATTTGTAAAACACATGATTATTGTCATCTTTCTCTTTAAAGTAAATTAGTTAATAAGATGAAGGGGGGAGGAAACTGCAGTTCATGTAAAAGGAGTTAGACGCAATAAATTATGAGAAGATGGATCTTTTAAAAATTACCAAAAAAGGTAGTTGTTAAAGTGTCTTAGGAGCCGAGGGGAAAAAATGTTTTTAAGGGTTTTCTTTAGCCTGTAAATTATTGAAAAGCAAACATACCTCGTAAGCATTCTTTTTGTGCACAAAAAGTTATCTTGCCTGTCTTGTTGTTCTTTTAACCACAGGGAGTTTGACAGCTTTGGTGTATCAACATTCCATTACTCCTCTGGCATTACCCTGCAAACTACTCATCCCAGACAGAGGTATGCTAGTCAAAATACAAAATAAAAGTGATACGCAACCAGGGATCCACTTCAAAATAGCTATATCTGAAGGCAGATGAACATGTCAGGGTAAAGTTCTGAACAAGAAAGCGTAGGAAAGAATGTCAGACAGTTGCCAAGCAGCTTTTGTCCAAGCTGCAGTTCAGAATACACCTTAGGACTGCATTAGCCTTTTTTTACAGCTGTATCACATTGGTGGCTCACAGTCATCCTGTGATCAACACATATACCCAGGCCTTTCTCCTCTTCTGTCACTTCCAAGTGATACACCGCCAGCTTGTAGAAAAAATTCTTGTTAGTCCCCAAGTGAATGACCTTGCACTTTGCACTATTAAATTTCATCCCATTTCTCCAGTTTTCAAGGTCGTCCAGATCTTCTTGTATAATATTAAGGTCCATTCTGAGGAGCCCTAACCCTCTATTGGAGTGCCCCCAGAGGCCATGCTAGGAACAGCTGTGTACCACTTTAGCATCTGAACCTAGAACATTTACTTTGCCAGCTCTAGAAAAATTCCCTTTCACTTAGCCATGTAGCTTAGTTCTCTATGGGATCTACCTGTGCTAGCTCTGTTAGGGCCTTGCAGCTGAAGCACCTACACGATTTGCGTCTGAGTCGTGATACCCCTGGTGCCCTGCTGAGTACCATAAAAGGTCTAGTGTACCACAGCACTGCGCAGCCATATTCATTACAATCTTTTAAAAAGCAAGATTCAATTTATTCAACATTTTAACCAGCAGGAATTAAGAGGTTGTCAAGTCCTATGCATAACACAGGTAGAAAGAAGCAGAGTTGACTACATCAAACAAAACCCACTCAGGTCTCTCAACTCCTGTAAAGCTTCCATCCTAGAATATTTTTTTCTCCCTCAGTGTGGAAATGGATGGCGTTTGCCTGGATAGCTGAGCCTTTGCTTGGGAAAGATGTAAGTCAGTGGTTCTCAAACTTTCCCGTACCAGGAACCCCCGTTAAAGCTGAAAAAGTCTCAGGACTGCTCCTGCCAGCCATCCCCAACTCTCCCAAGCTAGCCCCACAAAAATGGATGCTGGTTCTCACCATCTGAAGCCTCTCTGTGACCCCTGAGTTTGACAGTCTGTGGACTAAGTGATATGCATACACCCATTTTTTGCTGCAGATTTCATCATGGCTGCTGCAGACTTTTGCTAATCACCTGTGTCCAACAGAGCAAGCATATTAAACGGGTGGAAAGATGTTAATAAACTCTCATGATTAAGATTCCAGTTGTTTGAAGTGAAGACAGCTTCTGCCTCCCTGACCTTCTGCCTGCCATGCAATTTTATCTAACACCTTCAGTTAAAGCAGCCAGAGCTCTACAGAAGTCAAAGCGCTTAATCACTGCTTTTACAGCCACAACTGGACTGGGGTGAAGTGAAGAGTTGCATTGCATGAGTGATGATGGCTGGAAGCCTTTCCCTACAGACTCCAGGAGCTGTCATATTGCTCCAAGTTTGCTGGAGAAAATGAACTCCCTGGGGATCCTGTCTAGGGGATCCAGGCCCCGCCCACCTGTCCCCAAATCAGCCCTCCAGCCACCAAGTGGCACACAAGGAGTGGGACCCCACCTGTAAGGAATTGATCCCTCTTAAAAGAGCTAACAGAGTCTACCTGCATGTCTGAGAGCAGGAGACTGTATTATGACTGCCAACTATGTTTCAGCAAAGGTCGGGAAGGGGCTCCCCGTATTGTTTCCCCTCTCATTCCCTTGTGCAGTTGTGCTACAGCAGCCAAAATTTGGTCCAAAGCATGCCCGTTTTTTCTAGGCTCCTATGAGCTTGCAATTTGAAAGGGACACTCTCAATAAAAAAATCAGACTTCTATCTAGATTTGTGCTTTAGCAACTATAGTAAAGGTTATACTTGAAAAGAAAATAGGGAGGGTTTTTTTGTTTCAGTTTGTCTACTTTGCCCACTTCACAGCACTTTATAAAGAGTCTGTTTCCCTTGCCTTTTAGGTGGATCTTTCAAGCAGCAGTAGGGGAGTAAAAAACAGGAATATGTGATTGTAAAAGAACACAAATTTGCAGGGGGATTTAGAAGTAGGTGTAGTACCTGAAACTAGTTTTAACTACATATTTAAAATGGACCAAAGTTACTCAAGTTGGTGGTGTCCCTTTATCTCTATTATTAAATGCAATATTTTTCACACAATTTCAATGCTCAAAATATCAGTCTGAAAAACTTCCTCAGTATCATGATTAATATTATATTAGTTAAGGAGCCAGTGTAGCCTGGTGAATAGGATGGGGGACTCACAAGACCTGAATTCAATTTCCAGCTCTGCCACTGGTTTGCCAGGTGACCTCCCAGTACTTCAGTTTCCCCATCTGTAAAATGGGGATAATGGTACTAACCTCCTTTGTAAAATACTTAGAGATCTATGGATGAAAAGTGCTATGTTAAGATTATTGTTATAGTACAGACTGTGTTGTAATTTCATATTTCCAAGTGACAGAGAAATAACTTCATACAGGAGAAAGAGTGTATGTGTATTCCCAATTAAATTTTCCATTGAGTGACACATTTACAAAGGGAGTGCTTGCTTTAAAGCTTGGCTATGACTTTACAAAACGATACTTATCTACAGAAGAACACAGCCTGGTTTTATTCTGTTCACTAGACACAACTCAATTTTTTCCCAACTATAGTGCTAGAAAGAAAAGTAGCAGGATCACTTTATTCAAATCTATTATTACTGCAGTGCTGGCAACTTCAGGATCACTACCATATTCAACTGTTTTATACATTACTCACCCCCTATTATATTCTCTAGTGTAAGTTGATGTAAGCCCTAAAAGAATTTTCCTGACCTCTCCAGAAGTTACATCTACTGGTAGCTATAAGGCTGCCTAGTAATATATTCCTGCGATTTAGAGTCACTCACTTGTCTACTTCTTCTAGTGTGTTTAATGTACTAAAAAGTACACTAAATAATCATTTATAAAATATCATATTTCAATATGTACACAATGTTTTTCAATATCTACACTATACAATATTTACACTAATTATTATGCAATAATACTATAAAAATGCTTAGGTCAACTTTTCAAAAGTAGGCACCTTCTCTGTGCCTGCAAAATATACGTACATGCACCTAGACATATAACCACCCCCCAACCTATACAAATTGCACATGCAAAAAATTGTGTGTAAACTATGTTTTTGCATGCAGAATGCATAGTTTGTACGCACAATTCTCTGCTTGTGCAAGTGCACATATATTGTGGATACAAAAGGCCCCAAAATTAAGGAGAAGTTTAACAACTTTAATTTATTGACTTAACTTAAATATCATTGACTTCAATGGAATTTAAGCATGTGCTTAAAGTTAAGCACACATTTAAGTGCTTTCCTGAGAAATAATGTCATTCTGAGCCACAATCTTAGTTTTGAGAAGTCTTGCATCGATGCCGACAATATATTTAACAAAGAATTAATTTAACAACAAATTCTGACTCCAGTAATTATTTACATTTTCTGAGAAACCTTGGGTAGTGTTTCTTTAGCTCAGTGCCATGCAACAGTGTGCAATCAGTAACCAGCCATCACCTGAGATAACAAATATATTAACTTAAAAAAGCTGATAATACATTATTTGTTGGCTTTCTAACAGTGCACATACAAAGGAAAAAATACATTACCACTTGCTTTACAGCTGTACCATAGTGCCCCCTCTGTCATATTACAGCATCACTTGCTTGGACATCCAATGTTTACATTCTACCATTACCTTTTATACAGTGCACTATCCCACCTGTACTCTATTTTGATCTTTTTAAAAATTATGGCTGTGCCTTCTTCTACAACTCGTCAAGCCTTCTAAGACAAGCAGCCCTCTACAAAGAGTGAGCCAGACAGCTCCAGAGCTAGATTTCAAAGCTTCAATCTCCAATACTATTCAATGCTCTCCTTGAAAAGCTTTATTTATTATTTGTTTAGTTATATTGCAGCATTCACTCTGAACAACAGCTAACCCCCAAGTAAATTATAGATATAAGCTATATATCTAGTAGCCATAAGTAGATGTGGGATATGACTGCAACATTGTGTATAAAAGTCTATGCACAATATAGACAAAATTTCTTATTCAAGTAAAGCACTTTGACGTGCTAAGAGGCAGTATGTTTCAGTACATTATTAATTGTTTTTAAAGGATGGTAGGCAGAGTGAAAGGAATGAAAAATATAGGGCACTGATAATGCTATGTCTAGCAAAGCTTACAGAATTACAGTGATGTAAGAATAGCCTGCTGACTTTTTGCTAAAATGACAGCAAACAAAGACTAGATTTGGTGAGAGTTAATGGAATTGTTTTAAAACCTTTATTTATTTATCTATTAACAGCTCCAGATACACATTAACTTTCTTTGCTTGGAGTTTATTATTGACTCACATTCTTTAAAATGTTAAAAGGTTGTTTGATTTCACTTCAGTTTCTGAAAATAACGGTATCGTCTGCTAAAATACTGCTGTTTGTCATTTACATTTTCAAAACTAGGACATTTTGTGGTACCATTTTTTGGATCTCTAAATAAGCATAAAAAAACAAAAGTACATCTTGTAATAAATGTGTACTACCACCAACTTCTAACTCAAAGACATCCATATTTCTCAGAATGGAGGGTTTTTTTCAGTAGCTTAGTATTCTAAATGAGTTTACCAGGAAACACTGAACAAGTGCTATTGAATTCACAATGGACAATAGATACTATCAGAGCTGTTCTACACACATTCAATTTTTCCCTCCAGATACTTCACACTTAACACTCATTCTACTGGACTGTTTATTCCTGTTATACTCAGCAAATGCTAGTCAGTATAGCAATACAGAACAAACAATTTCTAGTTTATATATATATATAAGGGCTGTCAATCAATTAAAAAAATCACGACTAATCACAGGATTAAAAAAATTAATTGTACACAATCGCACTGTTAAACAATAGAATACCATTTATTTAAATATTTTTGATGCTTTCTACATTTTCAAATATATTGATTTAAATTACAACACAATACATAATGTACAGTGCTCACTTTATATTTATTTTTATTACAAATATTTGCACTGTAAAAAGCAAAAGAAATAGTATTTTTCAATTCACCTAATACAAGTACCGTAGTGCAATCTCTCTATCTTTAAAGTTGAACTTACAAATGTAGAATTGTGTACAAAAAATAACTGCATTCAAAAATAAAACAATGTAAAACTTTAGAGCCTCAGTCCTACTTTAGCCAATTGCTCAAATAAGTTCGGTTGCATTTTGCAGAAGGTAATGCTGCCTGATTCTTGTTTACAATGTTACCTGAAAGTGAGATCAGGGGTTTACATGGCACTGTTGTAGCCAGTGTTGCAAGATATTTATGTGCCAGATGAGGTAAAGATTCATATGGCCCTTCATGCTTCAACCACCATTCCAGTGGACATGCGTCCATGCTGATGATGGGTTCTGCTCAATAATGAGCTAAAGCAGAGCAGACCGATGCATGTTCATTTTCATCATCTGAGTCAGATGCCACCAGCAGAACATTGATTTTGTTTTTTGGTGGTTTTGGTTCTGTAGTTTTCACATCTGAGTGTTGCTCTGTTAAGACATCTGAAAGCATGCTCCACGTCTCGTTCCACTCAGATTTTGGATGGTGCTTCAGATTCTTAAACTTTGGATTGACTGCTGTAGCTATTTTTAGAAATCTCACAAGGTACCTTCTTTGCATTTTGTCAAATCTGGCGTGGAAATGTTCTTAAAACGAACATGTGCAGGGTCATCATCCGAGACTGCCTATAACATGAAATATATGGCAGAACGCAGATAAAACAGAACAGGAGACTTACAATTCTCCCCCAAGAAGGACAGTCACAAATTTAATTAATGCATTATTTTTTTAATGAGCGTCATCAGCATAGAAGCATGTCTGGCTGAAACTTGAAGGGGAATATGAATGTTTAGCGTATCTGGCACATAAATACCTTGCAACACCGACTACAAAAGTGCCATGCAAACGCCTGTTCTCATTTTGAGGTGGCATTGTAAATAAGAAGCAGGCAGCATTATCTCCTGTAAATGTAAACAAATTTGTTTGTCTTAGCAATTGGCTGAACAAGAAGTAAGACTGAGTAGACTTCTAGGCTCGAAAGTTTTATGTTGTTTTGTTTTTGAGTGCAGTTATGTAACAAAAAAAATATACATTTGTAAATTACACTTTCACGATAAAGAGATTGCACTATGGTACTTATATGAGGAAAACTGAAAAATACTATTTCTTTTGTTTATAATTTTTACAGTGCAAATATTTGTAATAAAAATAATATAAAGTGATCACTGTGTACTTTGTATTCCGTGTTGTAATAAAAATCAATATATTTGAAAATGTAGAAAAACATTCAAAACATTTAATAAATTTCAGTTGGTATTCTATAACAGTGTGATTAATTACAATTCATTTTTAAAATCACAATTAATTTTTTTGAGTTAATCGCGTAAGTTAACTGCAATTAATTGACACACACACACCTATATAAACCCAAACATTTTGACTGATGAAATAAAGAAATATTGAGACATTTCAGAAGTCCCCAAAGGAATTACTTGGAGATCACATGCAAAAAAAGCCTGTCTCAGTACAATCTGGACCTATGGTCACTTTGGCTATTTGTCACTTCCTATGAAAATTCTCCTCAGCAAATTATAATTTTTAAAGGGAATTTTCCAAACCAAATTAATGTATGGAAATGTTAAAGCATACTAAATTCTCAAGATAATAAAAGAAATTCAGTGAATTTTACAAAATTAAAATTAGGTTAAAACAGATTTAACATGTCTGGGTTCATGACTGTGTCTGTAAAAACCAGCAAAGGTTTATTTATTTATTCATTTTAGAGCTCCTTCAAAACATATTAGAATGGCCTTCAAATAAATGCAGTCTCATACATTGCATTTTCTGATGCCTAATTCTATAATAAATTTGCTAAGGGAAAGAATGAGGAAATACAGCCAGAAACTCTTGAGTTCTAAATCCTGCTCTGACAGAGACTTTTTCTGTGGCCTTATTAAATTCTCTGCTTCAGAGTTTTCTGTCTGATAAAATGAGGATAATACTATGCTTACCTACCTCAGAGAGGTGTCATGAAGGATTAGTTAATGTTTGCAGAACTCTTTGAAAGTAGAAAGCACTGCCACATATTGGCACTGAGCATTATGATGTCTAAGCCATGAGCCTGTTCCTACATTCCTGACAAAAGCAAAACTCCTTGTTGCCTCATTTGGGATTATAGAGCAGGGCCCTATGTTAGCATCTTAAAAGGAAAGTTACATTCCTTCAGAAGACATTTTATACTTCAGTGCATTTAAATACACACAAACTCCTGTGCACAAAACATCCATAAGGCAATAGGAAGAGTGGTTTAACATGAAATCATTGGAACTGCTGGAAAAGAGACTCTCACTAACAACCTGGAATGTGGCTATACTAAGAAATAAAAAAGTATTGTTCACATTTCTCTGCCACCTGGAAGCTTGGCTTTTCTCTCCACAGTGTCTTGTTTGATTTGGCAAGGTCACACACTTGACCTATATTGAGAAACACCAAAAAGAAAATTGTGAACATGTCAGCTTGCAAAAGGAAAGAAAAAAGTTGCCTGTTACATAAATCAAAGTCCACCTACAGAGCCCACCTCTCAAAGGGAATGCACAGGGGGAGACATTTGGTACCTAGCTCCATATGGGGCATTTGAAAAGAACAAAACAGAAGGTACTCTTCAGAGCTACCAAAACCTATAGGGGTTCCTGGATGCAGTAATGGAGGAGCTCTCCAGTTAATCAGAGACAGGTAATGACAGATCAGCATTTTCTGTATCAGCTAGTTCTCAAACTCAGATAATCGGCTATGCCCCAAAAGAGTCCAGAGGCAAAGAAATACTTACAAGAACCTAAAATGGAGTCTTGGGATAGCATACAGTGATTAAAGCCAGTGACTTTTTAATATAATTTTTATTATTTTTCCCAACTCTCCCACTAACCCGGGTGACCTTGGGCAATTTAGTTTGCCCATCTGAGTGAGGGGTATGTTACTATTATACCCAAAAAGGGCTTTGTGAGGCTTAATTAATGCAAGATTTGTAAAGTTTGAGATGCTTGGGCAAAACCTGTTATATAAATGCAATTTTTTATTCAGAATATCTTGGGTTTTGTTGAATTTTTTTTCTTCAAAAGAGTGAAAACAAAAAAAATCAATTTTTTTGTCAATTGTATTTACTTTTATTGAGAGCCTCCACTTCTGCTTCCTTTGTATCAGGTCTGACCTCTTAAAGCTTAATTAGGTACACATTCCACAGTGAACTCTGTTATCCTTTTAGGATTACAGACCTATTTATTTTGGTATAATCCCCATGAGAAAACATGCTTCATTTACGAAGTTAAACAGATCTTACACACTACCAGAAGGGGCTCTGGAAAGGAGGGAAATGGTTCCATGGAAGTTTTCCTCACTCAAGGGAATAAAATATGAGTACACACTGATTTTTTTTGAGAGAAAACAAACCAGATGTACACCAGACCTGTCTTATCTCAGGACTTTAGCCTGACACTCAGACTTTGGGGAAATTTCCCAGGCTCTCAGGTCTTCCAAAATCTCAGTACTTTTGTTGCTACAACATTAGTGGGGGACATCAGTGCCACAACTGCCATTGCTGTAGTGGGCACAACTATGAAAGAGGCATCAAAAGGATTTGAGAGATTAGTCCTGCCATGATAGACTGCAGAGAAAATAGTTTTTTGAACCTGGACCCTCACTTGTCTCATAACTCACTTAAAATCAGTAACAGATTATTTTCCTGATTTGATATTAAAAATATAAAATGATTAATTGTACTTTTAATGGGAGAGGGAAACCAGAGAGGAGATAGGAGAACTCCAGCCAAAGGGAAAATGCCATGCTTTTCAATTTCCCATCATAGGCAGGTATGCTGTACTCCCCTTGTTGACAGAAGTCTTATGCTTGGCTTCCAAGTACATTCATTATTATTTTGCAGTTGTAACCCAACCTTACACAGGGTTGCTTTCCCCCCACTCTAGTGACTAGTTCTAAATACCATACATATGAGTCTGCTGCAACCTATGAGCTATCTATCTTAAGTTCTTTACGTTAGGCAGGTATAGAGATACATACATTAAGACCCAGAAATCCTGGGTTCAGTCCCCACGGACAACACCAAAGGGGTGCTATCATTTAAGTCTCTTCCATTGGCATGGTATAAAAATACTTTAAAGCAGGTGGGGGTTATATTAGCCACATAAATAATCTGTTAAATCATCCTTCCTCATAATATACTCCAGATGTAGTCTGTTCACCATCAGATCTACAACCTGGTGCTTCCAATTTACAAAACACTTCCAGAGATGAAATTTTGTTTTATTTTTACTTATATCATCCAACTGCACACTTCCACATTCTCGCTTCCCCATTCCTATATTTTTATTGTGAAGAGAATGACAGTAAATAAAAGGTTTTGTGCCTTTGATGACACAGTTTGTTTACTATATGGAAAGATTTACCTTTAAAAGCTTCTGTACCAAACTGTTTCCTCCAGAGTAGAAATCTAAGAAGATGGGATGGTCTGCGGAGAAAAATCCTTTATGAAGATCTCCTTGTGGAAGTTTCCCCCACTACTCAATCAGGGAACAGGATTTACCCATTCAGAAAAAGATGCAGCCTGCCCCACATCCAGGCTTGGTGACATAGTTCCAGCTGTGGCTACCCAGGGGCCCCTCCTTGGGTTATGCAGAAAAGGGAATATAACACAGCTTAAGGATATAATTCTTTTCCAGGTAAGGCCTACACAGATGGTGAAGAGATAATATGCATCCATCGGCCCTTCCCACGTTGGACCTCACAGAGAGTCTCCATCAAACCCAAGCGAGGGGTCAGTGCCAAGAAGGTAACTGAGCCTCCCCCATTTCATATAGGGAAGGGAAGACAACATGGTCTGATGGATAGAACATTGATTTGAGATTAAGGAAACCTTAAGTTCTACTCACAACTCTGCCACCGACCTATTCTTTGTCCCTTCACTTCTCAGTGGCTCTGTTCCCCCTTCCACTCTGTTTCTCAGATTATAAACTCTGGGGGCATGAACTGTGTCTCAGTATGTGTTCACATAGCACTTAGCAGCGTGAGGCCCCAAGCATGATACTGGCCTCTAAGGGCTTTTGTAATACAAACAACAACAATATGTGCATGGAAAACTCCTCTACGTGCATATCTGGCTCTGAGGGGGTGTCCACCCAACACAAGGCCCAAAGGAGTTAAGTTGCTAGGTGGATCAATTAACTGTATAAGCTGCCCCTGGAGGAGGAGCCACAGAGCAATGACGATTAATTAAAGAGGAAGATCAGCTGGATAGGGGCCTGTATAAAGCCCAGTAGCTGAAAGGAGAAGGAGGCTGAAGAGAGAGAGGCTGTAGTCACTCTCAGAATGAGAGAAGGTAAGGTAGGAAGTGGCCCAGGGATACAGTAGCAAGGTTTGGGACTGTGCAAACCTTGGCCAATTGTTGTAGGGTCCTTGGGCTGGAACCCAGTGGAGAGGGCAGGCCTAGGTTCCACTACCAGTCACTGGGCATTGGCACCGTTAAGGGGCAGTGAAAGGAATGACTGCCTGAGACAGTGAATCCTGAGAGACTTTGATACCTCAGAAGAGAAAGACTACTGTGACCTGGCCGGAGGTTCAAGCCATGAAGCGGGGCCGAAGGTTCAAGCCATGAAGCAAGACCAGTCGAGTCACAAGCAAGCGAGATGGGTAGAGTGACAGACTGAACAACTGCAGGAGGATCGTCGAACTGGCATACCCAATCCCCAGATGCAGCCAGATGGAGGCATCCTTGACACTGGTCCTACACTTTTACCTTGGATCAATATTTACCTCAGGAAATTGGGGCACATTTTAATTCTCATTATAGTCAGATAACTCTGTTTCAAATGCAAGCTTTAAGGGAGGAATGGGGAATACAGAAAAGTAATGTCGAGCACAAGGACTAAAGCACTCACTGAATAATATTGTTGGTATCAGAATAGCAGCCATGTTAGTCTGTATTTGCAAAAAGAAAAGGAGTACTTTTGGCACCTTAGAGACTAACAAATTTATTTGAGCATAAGCTTTCGTGAGCTACAGCTCACTTCATCAGATGCATTCAGTGGAAAATACAGTGGGTAGATTTATATACACAGAGAACATGAAACAATGGGTGTTACCATACACACTGTAAGGAGAGTGATCTCTTAAGATGAGCTATTAACAGCAGGAGGGGAGGGGGGGAAGAAAACCTTTTGTAGTGATAATCAAGGTGGGCCATTTCCAGCAGTTGACAAGAACATCTGAGGAACAGTGGGGGGTGGGGGGGAATAAACATGGGGAAATAGTTTTACTTTGTATAATGACCCGTCCACTCCCAGTCTCTATTCAAGCCTAAGTTAATTGTATCCAGTTTGTAAATTAATTCCAATTCAGCAGTCTCTTGTTGGAGTCTGGTTTTGAAGTTTTTTTGTTGAAGAATTGCCACTCTTAGGTCTGTAATCGAGTGACCAGAGAGATTGAAGTGTTCTCCGACTGGTTTTTGAATGTTATAATTCTTGACGTCTGATTTGTGTCCATTTATTCTTTTACGTAGAGACTGTCCAGTTTGACCAATGTACACGGTAGAGGGGCATTGCTGGCACACGATGGCATATATCACATTGGTAGATGCGCAGGTGAACGAGCCTCTGATAGTGTGGCTGATGTGATTAGGCCCTATGATGGTGTTCCCTGAATAAATATATGGACACAGTTGGCAACGGGCTTTGTTGCAAGGATAGGTTCCTGGGTTAGTGGTTCTGTTGTGTGGTGTGTGGTTGCTGGTGAGTATTTGCTTCAGGTTGGGGGGCTGTCTGTAAGCAAGGACTGGCCTGTCTCCCAAGATCTGTGAGAGTGATGGGTCGTCCTTCAGGATAGGTTGTAGATCCTTGATGATGCGTTGGAGAGGTTTTAGTTGGGGGGTTGAAGGTGATGGCTAGTGGCGTTCTGTTATTTTCTTTGTTGGGCCTGTCCTGTAGTAGGTGACCTCTGGGTACTCTTCTGGCTCTGTCAATCTCTCTGGTCACTCGATACAAATACTCCTTTTCTTATTGTTGGTATCATTTCTAAATTAATCACTTTTGCTGGGCTCTGTTACAGTCACTGTGTTGCCCTAGAACGTCAGCATTCTTCTAGGTTTGTTTGATCCTGCCTCAGTGCAGAGGGTTGGACTTGATGACCTCTTGAGGACCCCATGCAACCCTACATTTCTATGGTTCTTTTATTCCAAACCGTTTATGTACCAAGTAGGTTGGACAACACTGGAACTGTGTTTGCCCCTACCTAGACAGGGCATTCAGTGTCACTGACATGGTTAAACTATTTTACTCTCCGAAAATTACCACTATGGGATTTCTGCCAACAATGTAACACAAAATGGCATAGAGTGAGAAGCCCTGATTCAGCAATGTACTTAAATGTATTTCACACTTTAAACAAGGCAAGAGGTCCCACTGACTTCAATGCAACTATGTACATGTTTTACTGAGGATGAACTCAGAACTGTCCTGGGTCCACCTGTTATGAAGCAGTGGTTTAAATAACCAAATCTGATATATGACAGAATTGATCATTCCAGATGAGAGGAAAATGACATTAGAAGAGAAATATGTGTTTAAGCAAACTCTAAATGGTATTTACAGAGACAGCTTTCATCCTCTGCTGCAGGTCATCAGTTAAAAGTTCAGACTTACATTGAGCTATGAGTCTTTTCACCTTTATTTATTATTTTATTCCTGCCATAAAACTAAATATTATTACAATCTTCCTATTACAATACAGCATCTGTATAAGGGACTCTATAGATCTCTGACTTGTCCTTTTTGTTGAGATGTAATGTTATGTACACAGTACCTATGTACACAGTGTTAATGTCCCCAATCAAAGTAAATGAAAATTTCAGTGTCATTAAAAATACCATATCCAGTAAAATACATCATAAAGCCTTATATTTTTACAGAACTTTTCATTTCTCTGGGTGATCCCCTGGTCTTCAGTAGCTCTTAGTGCAGACCAGCTTGCAAGATTGAGGACTAAAATCACCCATCATTGAAATGCAGCCATCTCTGTGGTAGAATGCAATAGCTGATTAACAGTGCTGCATATCAGTTTAAGAAAGGAAGCAAAGAATAATTATTCAGTTGAAACTGAACCAGGCATTAGAGGGAAATAAACATGGTTGTTCATAGGCAGTGAGTATGGACCCCAGTGCTAACATTGCTTCTCTTGAGAAGAACGCTATGGGAGGACTAATGACTATATGCACTCAGGCCCCATTTCTCATGTTTTACATCTCATCACAATGATCTCCCACAGCCTGGTGCCCTTAACCTCATGCTGCAGCACTGGTGGGCTCAGAAGGAAGCATGTCGTGTACTAAGTTACCAACACCAACACCACAGAGGATCCTGATTCAGGAGTTGCTCATTTTATGAAATTTTAGGAGTTCACAGCCCAAGGTAATATGGCTGAAAAATGGTGTGACATCAGGATTGTAGTATAAAAAGGGCAGAAGTTTGTCGGTCATTTCCAGTGCCATAATCGCAGCATCCAACAATGAGAGTTCCCATGAAAGATATAAAAGATACAAGAAAACACGGATAAGGCTAAATGTACAGCTCAGGCTTCTGATAATGCAAATCATACAAGCTGAACTCTCATGGCGTTTACTGAAATCACTGGATGTGTATTTATAGCTTCATACATGTGCAGTATTCTTTGTCTGCCAAGTACTTCCCAACAATGCCGTTATTCATGTTTTCTTTAGAGTACTGCTTTGATTCCCTTTCACAAAAAGTGGTAAGACATTCCCACACAATACAATTCTGGAAGTTACTTGGACTGTTTGAAAATTTCAAGTCCCTCAGCCTCCTGCCTTATCCAGAATATTGTCCAAGTTGTGCTGGAGTCCCCTAGTAGTTTGTTATGTTCACCTTCACTAAAAAAAAAGTCTACAGTATAACACAGTAATGGTCCAACTCCAAATGCTACAACTTACCATACGATAGAGTCTATTGCTGTAGATAACTATAGGATGTTTTTTTACAAGGGCAATTGTCCAATTACCGTCACCATTGTTCTTCAAGAAGCTGAGGTTATCTCTTTGGCCTCAACAACGGTAATAAAAACTCAAGAGTAAAGCTGTGAGTATAAACGTACAGTAAGAGCAAGCCGCGTTTAAAAAAAAATAGCAAAGAGATTGGGTGGCAGAGAGCGTCAAGCTATGCATCTCCAGAAACCAGGATTCAAATGTGACATGGCTTATGACATGCCCTAAGTGATTGTTCCAGGCAACAACAGTGTGAAACGCATCATTCCTGCCTTCTTTGATCCCACGTGATGCCCTTTACAAGGTTGAGAAATTCTCTTTTTCCCTATGATAAAGGATTCCTGTTTCATGAGGGAAGCCTGCGTTAGGTCTCCCATGTCTATTCAGAGTGGATTAGAGTAGGGCAGAAAACAGCAGGGTCAATGCGTTTTACACTGTTGTTGCCTGGAACAATCACTTAATTCAACAATCCTCAAATTCACCAAAAACAAAGCAGTTTTCAGACAGAGAAAATGTGTAGGTGTTGACGGCAGATCCTTCATGTTGGAGAAAAGTAATCTGTACACTTGAATTTACAGGAAGAAGAAAAACTATGCAGTTAAGACTATTTACTCCCCAGCTATGGGATTTAGGAAGGTAGTGTCATTTTGCTGATAAAAAAACCTAGAAATCGTACAATTACCAGTTGGGCCTTTACACAAGACAGTCATCTACTGTCTTAAAAAGTAAGATTAAAAATTATTTTTGATCTAACAAAAATAATCAGCTTTAAAATGTTTTTTTCAATCTGATGAAAGTACAGCAATCAACCATCCAATGTACAACCTCAGCATGGCACATCTGCTCATTTAACAATGCCGTCTTTATGCCCATAGAAAGCAATTTCAAATCATTATGTCACTCTATTCCAGACAGTTTGTGTTCAATCAGAACAGTTCATTAGAATGACATTAAATCTAATGGAGGACAAAACATTTTGCAGATAGTAGAATCTAATATTCCCTTGCAGAATCACTTCTGTGGGCAGCCCTGCAAAATCCAAAGGCCATTTTCAAATGGAGTAAAATTTTGTAATCCTTTGAGGATGATAGGAAATAAGCATAATTTCTCGCTCAATCCCTAAACCATGCAATACTAACCTGGTTTTATATTTGCTAATAAACTCCAAACCACAGGGTAAAAGCTCTTAAAGTTTGCAAACCTCATTGAATTTGTTCTGGTTGATGGATTCCTGTTGAGACCATTCAAAAAAGTCAGAGTTTCATGTGGCTTTCACTTAACAGTTTTGGGCAAGCCTTCATCTGAGTCTTCGATTCATATTCTAATCCCAAACCTAAAAACTGTACCATAGGCAAAAAAGGGGCTGAACCCATGAGTATTGAAAACAAAGGAAAACATCATACAAATCTGTGAGAAGCAAAACCCTCATGTTTCACACAATTCTGCTGTTAATCACTTTAATGTGACCTTATAACAATAGCGTACAGGAGTACTTGTAAACACTGACCATCTTTACGTTTCAGGTGAGGCTAAACCAAATTGACTTTCAGTGTAACCAGCTCTTAAAGAAAAGTTATTTTAAAACAATAATAAATTAATGACTGTTCAAACACTGTGAGGGTATATTGAAAGCAGGAGTGTCTAGTTTGAATCTTCAGGTTCCAGTTACTGAGGTATTAAAATGTCTCTTCCAGAAAAGAAACATCTTTGTTGTGCTCAGCACCATTGCCTGAAATTTGACGCGAGAAGAAGTCTCAATGGTGAAATGCTACTAAATATAAACTGTGAAACAAAGTTAGAAAGTTTTTAGTTAAAACTGGCATCTAACTCTATTGTCATTAGAGTAGTGGCCTTCTTTCTGAGAAGCAACATATGGTGTCATTTGAGCATAAAAACTTCTATACCAGTTTCTATCCTGCTTTTATACTTGTTTAAACATCCAAGAAAGAACTATCTTCTCCTTTGCCCATATACATACTATGACTGCCATTCACATTGACAGGAGCAGTACACAGATAAAAAGGGAAAACGTACCCTGCATTCACTATTAAAAAGTCAAAACTTATTAACACGGTGTCATTCAAGAACCATACTTATTTCCATTTCCAAATAACGTAGTGCCGATAGGAACATACTGGACCAAATTCTGCTACGGCTTACAAGCATACAATTCCAGAAGACTACATGTGATAAATGTAAGCAAAATGGATGTGGTTTCCCAGGTCACCTAAAACAATCTGAACATAGACAAAACTAATATAATCTTCCAAAGGTATCCATTTATCCAGTGAATTTAGGATCATCTCTGAAACCCAGGCCATGATCCCATTAGATCTGATCTTATCTCTTCTTGAGTATCTGAAATGTAAGGTGCCTCAGCCACCTCTCTTTTGGCAGTCTAGTCCACAGCTCCATTGTACCTACTGTTAAGAACTTTTTCCCTGAACTTTTCCTTCCTCAGGTAACGTAGTATACTAACAAGAGATGGATTCAGCTTGATTTATTTTTCCAATCCTCTTCAATATCACCAAAGTAAAAGAACCCTTCATCACAACAAAATTGAAAACTAGAGAGGTGCTCCTTTGTGTGCTTCACCAATGAACAAATAAGATTATAGTCCCGTAGGATATATAATATACCATAGCTAGGTAATATGTTACCTGGGATAGATAGTGTCCAATAGAGCTGAAAACGGACTACTTTCTGTTTGCAGAAATTCATGAAAATGCAAAACAACTATAAGCACAGAGCAGAGATAAAGGACAAAGTCTATCAGGAGAAGATAATTGCATATGCAAAGGTTCTATTGAAGTCAATGGGAGCCAAACGTGTGCATCTGAGAGCAGGATTTAATCCAAACTGGCTTGAAACAAGAGGCTTAACGGTATGAAGGAAAAGAAATACAGATTCATATTTCTGAAGGCAAAAGAGGACAAAAAGTATGATACTTGTATATAACATATTTCTATTTATACTTTTTTTTTAGTTGGGAGAAAAGACCTGCAAATACACCAACAACCACAAGTTAAATAAAACTAATGTTAATATTAGAACAGTAAGTAGCCAGTATATTCTTGATAGTTACCTAGTCTGTGCAAATTATGCTGTAGAACATGCTTACAGTTAATTAAGATAAGATTGACGATTCAAACTCTTTCCAAGAATTATGGTGGGTACAGTGAATTATACTGCATTATAGCAAACTTTTGTTTAGAGAGAAGTCATTATGAAAAAATGAATAAGAGAGTTCCAGTGTTTGTGTATGTGCATAATATACTACACAGAGAGAGAGAGAGAGAGAGAGAGATGATCTACCAGTCACTTGCTAGGAATTATTATATTTAAGGTTACTTTGGTATTTTTATGTAATTTCATGAAGATAATCTAAGGGATAAATCCTGCTCTATGCTCTGACAAGGATGGTTGGGGAAAAGAGAGAATCAGGAGTCACCTCATCCCTGCACAAGCAGCAAAGCAGGGTCTTTCCATCTGGCTCCAAAAAGTGACAGGTAATAACTACCACAAGCCCCCTACCTAAGCGATTTAGGATCACAAGTCCCTTTGAAAGTCAATGACAATCAATGGGATTTGTACTCCTAAATCACTCACACTCTTTAGATAAATCCCATTCATATTATTCTAGCTTTATCTTGTGCAATTCTTTATTTGCACTAGTAAAGCAATTTGAATTTACAATAGCAGACCCAACACAACGTCATGACTGGTGTGCGTGTTGCCTTCCTCCTCCCTGTTCCTGTTTTGTTTCCTGGTTCCATCTCCCTGGACTCAGTGTTCCTGTTCAAGGCTGCGTGTGCATATGTGAGTACACAGCGCTGGGTGTGGGCAACTACTCAGGGCCCGCTGCTTCATATCTGCCATTCGGCCCATTATCACGTTTTATGAACACTGCTGCTGACCTAACCAGTTCATGGTTATTACATGTTTTGGTTGACAACCTAACTGCATGTCTTCCATCATTTTTCTTTTCTCTGTCTTTTTTTTTTTGGGGGGGGGGAGGGTGAGTTTTTGGATTGCTATTCTGGGGTACAGCAGGGTGTAATACCCAACCAGAAATCTTTGTTTATTTTACTATTTGTACTGCTTTCTTTTCCCTGCATTGTGATGTTTGTGCTGGTTTTATTTTAATTCATGCTACATATTATTTTTGTTTGTCTATTTCCATTTCCATTAATTTTTCTCTCTCTCTCTCTCTCACCTCCCCACCCCCCCCACAAACAAAATACCCTGTGTCTTTCCTGGGTCATTAAAGGGTTTATCAAGTGAAAACAGAACATAAGGTCCCTAGGGATCAGGGGCAGAAAACAAGGCCTTCTTCCAACTCCCTTTAGTCACCACCATAAACAGAGAAAAAGGGAAGGAAGGGTCAAAGGAAGAATGATGTTTTCCGAAATAAATAACCCTGAAAAAAACTATTAGAAAAATGCGGCCTTTGACAAAAATGACAAGAGTGACCGAGAGTGTGTCAAGTGGGATTCTGAATGTTTAGCTTTTATGATTTTTTGATGGCCTTTTTCAGAAGGAGTCAGCAGACTCACAGTATAGATTTAACGTTTCTGGAAAGGAAAGGAAAGGAAAGGAAAGGAAAAATAAACCAAAAGGTTTGGAAGTAATACATTGTTTGGTCTGGCTGTGGCTATGGCAAAGTGGCTTGCTACAGCTCAGGAAATTAGTCTGACCAAGGATTTTAGGTCATTAATAACAAATCCCAGAGCTTTGATTTAATCTGTACTCCACTGAGATGTGTAGATGGCTTCCTAAATGGAGAAAAAAGGGAAGGCATGTACAGTTGAACATCTGTACAATTAAAATAAACTAATCTACTACAAAGTATTTGAGAAGCTATAAAACCATCTGCACTTGTATAATGTTTGTGTCATTGAAACATAATGTGGAACTGGCAAAGAATCAAAAATGAAAAGGTCTTTTGAACTAAGTCAAAACACAAATCTTCCAGCTTTTAGTGAAGGACATAGGCGTGGCTTTCCAAGAGAGTTCAGGTGTTCACCTGAAAGTTGGCCGTGGTACACACTACTAAGACCCAGATTCAGCAGAGCACTTGAGCATTAGCTTAACTTTGTGCAAGTACTTAAGTCCCATTCATTTAAATGAGATTTAAACACATGCTTAAGTGAATCAGGACCAAACTCTTATAGGACAACAGAAGTTGGAAAACAGATTCTCAGTCTCCAAAGGGTACAGGATTATCTAGTCAGTGCTACTAGATGAGGCCTTTCAAGTATCTGCAGCTCTGTACCACATATATGCACAAGTGAGAATGTGAAGGAGAAAGGAGGAGAAAAGAAAATGGTGTCCCAGAATGGAGGGTTGGGTGAAAGGCTCCTGGCCTCACTGGGACAGATAAATATTCCTACATCTCTGCCAGAGAGAAGAAATGATCCCACTACAATACAACACTGAAGAGAAACAGAGGAAACTGAAGATAAAAACCCAGAATAGAGTTTTGGGGCACTACTGATTCTAGCTTCGGCATCTGCAGCAAACTAATTCACTATATATATCTGAACAGACAGCCATCTGGAACCACTTCCAAGTTAAACCTGTACAGACTGAGGCAATGCAAGATTCTAATTATCCTAATTAAACAGGATGTATACAATAAAAGCAGCAGAATATGTTCTCTGGAAAAGAACTGAGTATTAGGCTCTCTTTCAGAGTGTAAACAATAAATGGACTTTGATAGAGCCAGCTTTAATATACAGTATATGTATATTAGTAGCGGATACTTCTTCATAGAGCTAATTCTTTCCCTCATCTCCCCCTCCCAAAAAATAACCCCCCCTCATGAAAATACCTAAAAGTATATAAATAGCAGGAGCTATTCTCATTAAAAAATAATAGTGTTAAATTATAGGTTAAAATAGCAAGTTAGGAGGCTGTGGTTAACCCTAAAAACATCCTATTGCAGACACAACTGAATGGTAAATGCTACATGAGATGAGCCATAAGTAACTTCACACTTATGTGTGCCTGGGCTGATCAGCAATGGTGCCACCATTGTTTGTCAGCCAACTCATCCCTCAAACCCCATTCAAAAATTTTCTAAGACAGCAAAGGATTTTCACCAGAGCCTCCTTGCTTGGCAGTAAGGAAAATGGTAAAGAGAAACAGTTTGATGGAAAGCACAAGTACCCAGCTGAGCAGTGGGAAAAGCATAAATGAACAATAATGGCAGCAGAAGGAAAATCAGCATGTCCAGAGTGATATGCAAGTAGATGTCATGCAGCCATCTCACCTTTTGCAGCACACGTACTCAATAATAGTACAAGCTTCATGGGACACATCTTCCATTGCATGAGTTAAAGGTGCCTGAGGCAGCTTTAAGTTTTTCTTGTCTAATGCCCATGCACCATGAACTTTTGTGGAAACGTGCATCCTAGAGCAAGAGCGTGATTGATTGAGCTTCCCTTGACACACCTTCTTTCTTGTAAACTAGTCCCACATCTTGCTGGTTATGTGACTGGTGTGCACTGCTGTCCCTGAGGAGTACTACAGAGTGGCATTCTTATTTCCATGTGTTTTGTTGGCCAAGCTGTACATACCTTGTGGGTCACTTGTGCAGACTCATATAAAGAGACAATCGGAAGTGTACCATTTACTCTGTAGGGTCTCTAAGATCTGAACCAATATGACCGATCAAATTAAGCTGAATTATGTCTAAATTCAAGTGTTCCGACATGCCTGTGTTCACTTTGAGATCTGCAGTTGAAAGATGTTCTATTTGTGGAGAGAGAGCAGAGAATTTTTTTACAAGGGTAACTTCAGGAACATATGGGATTTTTGAAAACAAGCTACTTGACTAGTCATGGAGGAGTCCTTTTTGGTGCTCCATTTCCCCCCACGATAGTATTAAACCGCTTGAGTCCTAAGTAACCACACTGTTTTTTGTCTTAACAAACTTGTCTGGGAGATCAATCCACATATTTGCTGCTTTCTGTATGAAAAAGTGCTTCCTGACATCTGTTCTGAATTTGTGGATACTTAATTTCCATTAATGCCCTCCTCTCCTATCTTCAGAGCTGAACTGAAAATAGTAACTTGACAGATATGCATATATCACTTAAGATTTTTATATACAGACAACCATTAAACTCCCTCCTACATTTCAGAGTAGCAGCCGTGTTAGTCTGTATTAGCAAAAAGAAAAGGAGTACTTGTGGCACCTTAGAGATTAACAAATTTATCTGAGCATAAGCTGTAGCTCACGAAAGCTTATGCTCAAATAAATTTGTTAGTCTCTAAGGTGCCACAAGTACTCCTTTTCTTTTTCCTCCTACATTTGTTTTTCTTTGCTGCATTAAACAGAGAAGAATTTTTTTAGCTTGGCATTTACAGCTCAGGCATTTTAGAACTGGGATCAGCATCATGTGCTTGCCTTATTCTGTATCATTTCATGTGTTACAATATCTATTTTAGAATGAGGTAAGATGCCCTGAATGTGGTAGGCTAAAATTACGATAATCTAATCACAGATCACTTACATCTTTTGCTGCTTCAGGGTCATTTATTTCAGTTGGTCCTTTATGTTCTAGTAAGCTTATTTCAGTGCTTACTTGCATTTGTTATTTTATACTCAGTGTTGTGTAATTAATAACTTTATAGCTACTGTGGAACTTGTTGAGAGTTAAATTGGATATAGTGAAACTAAAGCCCCACATAAATTCAACACTTTGTTATAACATGCAAAAATTGCAACGCAACTTAGAGCGACATTGGTCTATGAGGGGAGGGGGCAGTGGGTAGAGGGGACAGATCCTCAGCTGGTGTAAACTGTCATCACCCCCATTGATTTCCATGGAGTTATGACAATTTATACCAGCTGATGATCTGCACAAAGTCTTCAATGGGGGATGGATCTTCAATGAGAGATCTCCCAATCTAAGAGATTAGTCCAGACATTCCGTTCCAAAATGTCTAGTTTTCCAAACCAAGGCATTTTCTGTGCCTTCCTGTCACATATACTTTACTCTCCCCTTGGTAAAATGATAGAGCCAGATCCTATTTCTAATGAAGCTAATATCAAAACTGCTGGCAATGTAAGTGGAATCAGGATTGGACACTTACTCCTTTCCTCAGATAGTTACATTCTGAGCAAATGTGAACTGTATGGCACAACTGCATCTACTCCACTTCAAGGGATGATTCTGACTGTTCACATACCAAAAATACCACTAAAGAAATTAAATTCTCTGACAACATCACAATGTAAATTTTCATTAATTTACTGGTGAATGCTTTGTGCTGTTGTTTTTTAAGTGAATTTTTTTCAAACATGATTTGGTTCAGAAAGATGCTATGTAGCTTGAGCCACTTGTAACAGTAACTTCACACAGGTTCCATTGTCTTCAGTGGGCTTTTGATCAGGCCCTTGGGGTGCGCATACATTATTGTCTTCAAAACAGATTCAATCATCATAAAAATACAACTGGGTCTGCCCTCCTTCACTCTTTTTTCCCATGCAATTTACAGCTGATTAACTGCTGATGTTTTAAATCTTGTGGTATGTTTCTCTATTGAAAATAAGTTTGTTAGAGGGGTACTCCCAAAACATATGAGCTAAGATAGCACCAGGGGAGTTACATATCCAGCTGTGATAATCATTTATGAAGCCAATTACCATTATATAATATATTTTAACCCAGGCATCCAGGCATGCATCCTGATCATGCAATCATATCTTCACAGCTGAACGCTTACATTCATGCAGAGCCCCACTGAAGTCAGTGAAACCATACAGAGGTCTTCAGGAAGAAGGATCTGCAGGATCAGAGACTATAGACAAGGATCCATTTATCCGCCACTGAAATCCAACTGCTTCTGAGGTTACAAAGTAACCTCAATTATAATATTTTAGTTGCAGACTTATATTAATACTGATTTTTTTGTATTTTTCTATTTCATTTGAAATAACAGCAGCAGGAATCACACTTTGCACTTCTTGTAGAACAACATGTGACACTGGCAGAGATTTCCAAAGGCACAAACAACAGTTGGGCACCTAACTACCATGTATGCCTTTGAGAACTTCCCCTATTAATCTGAAAAATGTCAAATATTCAGAACATCAATTTCCTATTTTCATTTGAAAGATGACACCTCCAGCAGCACAGCACTCGGAAGGGAACGTGTCACCTACTGAATCATTGTTACTACTTACTGTAATACCTCAAAGTCTACTCTCCAAGCACTAACTTAACCCTGCCCTTCTTAGCTAAATGGTTGTTTAGTACATCTTCTGTTTCCTTATGGCAATTAATTTTACAGGACATCTCTGCAAATGTGAAAATGTCTTAGCAGGGCCAATTTGCAGAATTATTTTAATCTGTAACCTACCCAGACTGGAAAAAAAAAAGGGGCAGCAAAGAAGAAGCGCAAAATGGAAATTCATATTAAGAATCATGCCATAGGGGAAATAAATCAAATATTTGATGTTTCATTCACTTCACATTAATAATAATCTTCAGGAAAACACTGCATTAATATGACATAAATCCTTCAGCAATGAAATAATAAAAAAATTCTAAAGTTTAACAACTGTAATGTTAAACCAAATTAATAGCAGTAAATGGCAACTTTATCTGTCACTGATGTGGATCTGTCTAAATAATGAAGCACTTTTAATACGTTCAATAATATCCTTGATTACAAACATCAAAGCAGAACATAAGATAGAATGGTGTAACACTCTGGTTTATAATCTAAATTTTCATGCTATGTACTTAAGAATGGAGAGGGGGGGAAGGAAAGTTCTGAGTGTCATCCTTACATGTGAATTTCCTTCCAGATGTCAGTTTCTTACAACCTTAATAGTACTTTACAGTATGCCAAGTTTTAGCCCTTAGCAAAATTTCTAAAGCAACGCTTTTGAGCAAAGGTATAATTATATACACATAAAATCCTTATACCACAATCATAGTAATAATAAAATAATAATAATGTTTTTGATCTTTACAGGTGTTCTCTGTATGAAAACCCAAAGGGTGAATGTGTCGATTATTAATTTGCTCCTCACACAAAGACGTCCTAGGATCATGTAAGCACGTGGCACCTTGGTGTGCATTTTTTATTTTCCCTTTTTGCCCTCCAAACTCAGATTGTCCCAACATGTCATAGATTAGTCCCCTGCCATCCCTAACTACTGAAAAACAGCCCTTTTACAACCATGTTGGATTATGCTGTCTTGATGTTCTGTTGATGTTCAGCATCTGCTTTCAGTGCCAGATTTAACAAAGAAACAAAAAGCTCACAGTGGGCTTTGGAAACATCAGTGTGGGTGAATATATTTAGTTTAATCAATTTAAAAAAATCCAAAAAACCTCTTCAAGGTGAGCACAGGATTAAAGCCAGAAAGAAAAATTAAAGCTAGTGACATTGTATATTTGGAGATAAACTAAGTGGCAGTGATGGAAACAGGATATTACCACTTGACTTGGGGGGAGTGGAGGACAAATAGGTTTTAACATCTTTCACTACTGTTCCTACATTCAAATCTTTGCGTTGCCAATGGAACTTTTATTTGTCTTTTCATCTGTATTTCTATCTTTGATATTTCTAAAGCACCCATCACTTCTGCATTTTGATACAGAACTGCAGACTGTACCTGGTTTATTGGGCATGTTTTCTCCTTAGCTGTGGAACTGTGTAGTAGTTTATAATCAATCAGGTTAGAAAGCAGTTTTCTACTTGAACCATGCCCCCTTGTGGTAGCAATAAGGTACTGAAACCACTCTTGCTTGGACTATAAAGGATGAGATGCTGAACCCTCGAAGTAAATGGCAAAATACTCATTGGCTTCATTGGGAGAATTATTAATAAGATATCTCTCTGATCAAACTAAAGCTACCATAACATATTATGTAAATTCATCTAAAATTAAATGGAGATGTATGAAGTGAGATCATTATTCTGTTCCCATTGAGGTCAAAGGTAAAAATCCTGATTTCAGTGGTGTGGGATCAAGCTGTTAAGCAACAAATACAAGACAAAATAACAGGAAGGAATTTTCAGAAGTGAAAGCGATTAACTATTTCTTAACAGCTGAGCATCTAGTTAGGCAATCCTCTTATTCTGATTAGCTGATATAGTCTTAATGTCTACCAAACTTCAAATAAATGGAGACTATTATCCAGCAGAGAAATAAACATCTGGAAGGTGCTTACCTTTGCTTCACATTTCTTGTGGCAGGCATACTTGCAAACTAAAATAAAAGCAAAGAAAATACATAAGCAAAATACTCGGTAATTCCTCCACCCCCAACATCTCTTTAAAGCTGCCTTCTACCACACAGCCCGTTAACCCCAGTTTCTACACTGAGGTGTACTTCCTTTCTTTACAATAAAAATACCAATAAACAAATAACAAATAAACCCCTAACCAGGTATCAACAGTGCAACCAGGTTTTAGCATGTTTATCCTTATGTGCAACTATGCAGCCTGCCCTGGAAGATTCATTAACTGTAGTAATCCCTTAGCACTCTTAATGTATTCTGTCCTTTTATTTTAATAATATATTTTTGATTTAATGTTAGGGTCCAGTCATCTTGATGCTTACCTTTACAGCTCTCCACACACCAGAGGTGTTATGAAAATAGTAGGTATAAACAGCAAAGACAATGATGCTAATTTGCTTCTAACAAATTGTCTGAAGCACTAAAAGATTTGTGAGTCACTTCAGCAAGTCTAGAGAACACAATGAGTCAGAACGTTCCAGTCATGGTCACTTGAGAGTCAGGGTAAGATCATATGTTTCACAATCCAAAACTGAAAGTCCTTTGCACAATACTATGAACAGTGCATGCAAGTAAGAACTTAAAGTTTACAGCTCATTAAATTACTAGACTAGATGAGATCAGGATGACTTGGGTGGTAAAACAGTGGGTTTGGGATTTATAAAAATACTATTTTTCTTAAAGGACAATTGGAAGAGCATCTAGACAGACACTGAAATAACTGAAAGGCCATAATATTACATCCAGAAACATTCACTGATATATCCTGAAATCTTCTTGACCTGCTACTTACAAACCGGGAAGAATTAGTAGGGGAAGCAAAAGTGGATGGGAACCTGGAAGACAGTGACCATGAGATGGTTGAGTTCAGGATCATGACACAAGGAAGAAAGGAGAGCAGCAGAATACATACCCCAGACTTTGACAACCTCAGGGAACTGATAGGCAGGATCCCCTGGGAGAATAACATGAGGGGGAAAGGAGTCCAAGAGAGTGAGCTGTATTTTAAAGAATCCTTATTGAGGTTATAGGGACAAATCATCCCGATGTGTAGAAAGAATAGTAAATACGGCAGGCGACCAGCTTGGCTTAACAGTGAAATCCTTGCTGATCTTAAACACAAAAAAGAAGCTTACAAGAAGATTGGACAAATGACCAGGGAAGAGTATAAAAATATTGCTTGGGCATGCAGGAGTGAAATCAGGAAGGTCAAATCACACCTGGAGTTGCAGCTAGCAAGAGATGTTAAGAGTAACAAGAAGAAGTTTCTTCAGGTATGTTAGCAACAAGAAGAAAATCAAGGAAAGTGTGGGCCCCTTACTGAATGAGGGAGGCAACCTAGTGACAGAGGATGTGGAAAAAGTTAATGTACTCAATGCTTTTTTTGCCTCTGTCTTCACAAACAAGATCAGCTCCCAGACTACTGCACTGGGCAGCACAGTATGGGGAGCAGGTGACCAGCCCTCTGCGAAAAAAGAAGTGGTTCGGGATTATTTAGAAAAGCTGGACAAACCCAAGTGCATGGGGCCGGATGCGCTGCATCCAAGAGTGCTAAAGGAGTTGGTGGATGTGATTGCAGAGCCATTGTCCATTATCTTTGAAAACTCATGGCGATCGGGGAGGTCCCGGACGACTGGAAAAAGCTAACGTAGTGCCTATCTTTAAAAAAGGGAAGGAGGAGGATCCTGGAACCTACAGGCCAGTCAGCCTCACCTCAGGAGGATGTGGAAAAATTGGAAAACGTCCAGCGGATGGCAACAACCATGATTAGGGGGCTGGAGCACATGATTTATGAGGAGAGGCTGAGGGAACTGGGATTGTTTAGTTTGTGGAAGAGAAGAATGAGGGGGGATTTGATAGCTGCTTTCAACTACCTGAAAGGGGGTTCCAAAGTGGATGGACCTAGACTGTTCTCAGTGGTAGCAGATGACAGAAGGAGGAGTAATGGTCTCAAGTTGCAGTGGGGAAGGTTTAGGTAGGATATTAGGAAAAACTTTTCACTAGGAGGGTGGTGAAACACTGGAATGCGTTTCCTAGGGAGGTAGTGGAATCTCCTTCCTTAGAAGTTTTTAAAGTCAGGCTTGACAAAGCCCTGTCTGGGATGATTTAGTTGGGGATTGGTCCTGCTTTGAGCAGGGGGTTGGACTAGATGACCTCCTGAGGTCCCTTCCAACCCTGATATTCTATAATGTTTGTATTGGGTGTACCTTTTCATTTACTGTTTAGTTTTGATTTATTTTCATTTTATGGCTAGCCTTTTGTTTAAGGAGAGTCTGAGAAGCTGCAACTGAATTTTTAAAAAAAGAATATCTTTATAAATTAAATATATTGTTGAATAGCTCACGGTTCCACCTGCAATAACTGTCAAGACAGAGTAAGTCAATGTTCAAGAGTCTTACATTTTTAACTCTGAGGCTGAAACTAATATTGCTTTCCCAGCAAATCCAGCCAGAAGGAGTAATACACCCAGAGTATTACAGTTTTCTGCAGTCCATACCAAATTACGTAGTGTCTCCTGCCCCTACCTTCACAATAGTATAAAATAAACTTCCTAAATTGAGCATCAAAGGTTTCTGATCACAAATGGGCATTTAATAAGGTGCAATCCAGTGAGGTTCTCCAGTTTTCACTTGCTTTTCTATTTTCCATCAGTTTGGAATACAGTGCCAAATCTTGACTGGTAGTCCTTATGTGGTCAGCCACCTTCTAATTGTATGTCAGGATGCCCTCAACACGAAATGGTCATCAAGGCCATAAATCAATCAATCAAAATTCAGTAGGATGAGGCTTAATTATCTGTTATCTTATCTGATCTTGTCAGGTGTCGAGTGCCCTTGATTCTCAAGTCTTCATTCCCAAGAGGTGAGACCTCTTCTTCTCTTGGTAGAGGTCATAGAAATATACAGTCCTGACTACCAGCAACACTTGTCTGGGAGCAAACATAATGGTATGAGTAATTAAAAATGATTCAGTCCTAAAACAAATGGAGGATGAATTTCGACAAGTGGAAACTTGATTTTCTTGCCTGCTAACACTGGGGATGACGATACTGATTAGCTTGAATTCCATGTACGAGAAATAAATATTTGTGAGAATTAAAATTTTGGAGTCTTTTGATTGGCATTGATACTCTAAGGAGTTAAAAGTCATACTCCCCCTCCCAAATTATTCAGCCCTTTTTTTAAAATCCATTTGAAGTCCTCCTGTGAGACAAGTATAAAATATGGCTCCGTTATACAAACAATACCCTGGCTCTGCAAGTCTGCAATCATTAAATGACAACACTAAACAGTAAGGAAACAAAGCTACTGGGAAACCCTGCTGTTACAAAGAAAGGCCTATTTGTCTGCTTTGCTTGTGAATAAGCCCGAGTGGTTGAAGGTATTTTGAAACGTAAAGCATGAAATTATATTTCATTCTAAGATGATTGCAATTGTTTCACAGCTGGTTCATGTGCTACCGAATTACAAAGGTTACATAGCATGAAATATATATGGCTGTGGGCACAACCTGCAGTTCTTATGCAAGATAAATAGGTTTAGAAGGATTTGATTTTTATCGATAAATGTCAATGTCACCATGCACAAACCAGCAACAAATATTTCCATTGATGATCATCAAAATTTACAGAGAAGCAAACTAAGAAAAATGCTGCTTGAGAACTTATTAGAGTTTGATTTAAAGCTAAAGTTTTGACATACAATCTTGACAGTTTATGTTTGTACTTTCTGAATCTCAATGTCTAATGTCATTAAATAATTGTTCCCCTCCTGCCATCTGACCCTCCACAATTTCCCACAACTGTGAAAAATTAAATAGATAAACATCAAGAAAAAATGCTTAAATGTAAACACTGATATTATCTGTTAAAATTAAAACAAACTAAAAACAGAATTCTGCCCAGCCTAAGGATAAACATCCACTTAGGTGAATTGGGAGTTTAGTTGAGTAAGGACTGCAGGACTGAGCCTTGCATCATCACCATCAGAAATGCTTATGACAAACATTGCATCAAACTGAATCACTCCAGTAACATTCCAACTCTGCACAGAACACAGGTCAAGACTTCATGATAAATCACTGTTATCTCGACTAGTACGTGATTTACTAAGAACAGGGAATAAACAATCCAAAGTAACTTGCAAATGTTACAAATCAAGTGGAGCCTTTTAGTTCAAATGCATTTGATTCCTTTTTCAGGTATTTTATTGGTAAAATACTGGGATTGTACACGTACAATACGGTAAAGCTGTTTTAGTCTAGCTTCCCTGACAGCTTCATTTTCCACAGAGTCCAAAAATGCTCTCATTCACACCTGAACTGCAGTACTGCTAAGTAGTAGACCCAAGGTAATTCATTACTTTCTCTTACTCACTGTATAATATCACTAATAATAATAATAAAGCTAGATAAAAATAAACACACTGGGAATGAGATCACTGTCTCTGTCCAGCTGCTGCGAGCAAAACAAGCACTCCTTTGTGTTCTGAGGTAGAAAGGAGGCTTTCTGTTTCATTCTGGGATGAAAGTCAAAATGTCTGTTGCACACATCAGTGCTAAATGGCACATCAGAAATAATCCAGTAATAATAGCACATATAAGTCCCACCGCAAAAGTGCAGATATAAACACCCCATAGCCTTTGAGGGTCCAGATTTCCAAAACAGATCTATTATTGGAATTTAACTCCACTGGGGACTAAAACCTTTTAACCCAAACACATACAGTTGGGAATATTCAAAATTCGGATCTAGATTTTATGGTTTAGGGGCATCTCTAAGAACAATAACCACCACCTACACTTCTATAGCAATGTTCATTCAAGGAACCCAAAACAGTTATGTCCTTGTGAAGTAATATGGTAACCATAACCTGCATTTTACAGATGGGTAAACTGAAGCACAAAGATACTTAGGGACTTACACAAGAAGAATAAATAGAAGAGATTAGAATAGGACCTGCTGTGTGTGCTAACCACTTGGCCACATAACCAGATTATGCATTTTTCTGATGCTGCTGACAGTGCCTCTTGTACAGATTAGTATTTCATACACTGGGGACGTATTCTGCTAAAACACAAACATTTTGCCAGCAGTGCAAGGCTGACCAAACTTGCTGGAGCAGGTATTAAAAAAAACAAAAACAAATAAGGCTCCACACATGGGACATTTCCTGGGAATTAACAAATGGCTGAGAGAAACTGCACCTTGAACTGTAAACCCACAACCAGTTATCAACACCCAGAAAGTGCTTCACACCAACATTTCAATGGCTATTTTAAGAAGACCATAAAAAATAAACCCAAGACTCAAGATTTAAAAAAATAGTTATAGAGCTGGTCAAAATATTTTGTTCAAAATACATTACAATGAAAAATGGCCATTATCCAAAATGAACTATTTTCTTGAAAATTTTTCCTTTTTTAAAAACATTGTGTGATTTTTCAACTAAAAAAAAGAAAGAAGGAAAGAACAGAAAACAAAGATTTTTTTTCTTTTTTAGTTTTCTGTTGTTGTTATGGGGGTGAAGGGCCATGGAACATTAGGAGAGGGGGGCTAGTGATGAGAAGGAAAAAGGAAACACAAAGCATAAGCATAAACTGGAGTTTTTAAAGCCTTGTTGTGTAGGTGGCTATGTGAAGCGCTGGGTGATGGGGTGCTGCCAAGACACACTGCCTCCAATCAGTTACTCTGTGACCTGGCACTTGTAGGAGAAGCCAGGGACAGCGAGGAAACCTTCCTCCTCCACTGCTGAGGCTGCTGCTCTGGCAGAGTCACATGATGAGTTCGGTCTCATCTGTAACATTATCCAGTCCATCTCCCAGACAAGGCAAGATTGTTCCTTATGATACAATTCCAGTGTTTTGTCCAGTCTGGCTATAAGCACCATAAATAATAGGGGGTTCTACCACTGCCCTTTGGAGACTAACTCAAGCCAAAAGAAGCTTCCACTTTCCTAATATTATCCTAAATGAGCCTTTTCTTAATTTCATCCCATCAGGCTTAGTGAGTCTCCCTTTGCAGCAACCTCTAGAATTCCCCCTTCCTTGATGCTTACACCCTCTGAGTATCTGTATAGCAAGATATGCAACACAGTTCTAGATGACATGTACAGTACTTTTCAAGAGAATGAATACCTCAGAAAATAGACAATCAGGTTACATGAATCATCTCTCGACTTTCCATTAACTTGATAGTAACCATTTAATCCTAGAGGGTATCTTTTTTAGACCACTTCAGTGGCAAAAAGCCAATAATGCCTCACAGTAAAGGGGCCCTTTGTTTTTCAGTCCAACAAACATGAAAATGTAAAAAAAAATGTTTAACAAATACAACATATTCGTAGCATATCAGCTGTTAAGGAAACAAAAATGACAGTGATTTACAGTAAAAAATATTACATGACTTACAGTGAAAAGAACTCAACGAGCTGTTTTTACCAAACCGTGACATTCTTCAGAACCAATTACAGGTGATATACCAGTCAACTCGTCTCTAGACTATGGTCCGTCTGTTTCCTTGTATTATCGCAGTTGATAACTGTCAGCAGGAATGAATCTGTTTGAAGCAGTCCAGCAGATTTAATCAATGTCACACTCAGCAAGACTGCTTTGGTTCCTCAGCTCAACAGCTGAAGGTCTGCATTCCACACATCAGCTCTGTTGTCAAATACAGGCCTTTCCAAATTTGTGTTTAAGAATTCTGGCATCAGTTCCAAGAACAATTGTCTCTAGCTGGCTGACACTGAAGTATAGGGCATGCCATATTTAGTCTAGTTACTATACTTCAAAAAATCTCCTAAACAATAGCTCTGAGAATCTAATCTATACAATCACATTTGTTTTGGCCTAGTTCAGGTAAGTGTTTCTTGGAAGCGAACCGGGGTGTTGCCACACTTAGGACTGTGCCATGAGGCTTAGTCACTATAAACCTTTTCAGAAAAGTCATGAAAAAAACATGCAACGATAAATCTTATTAAACAAAAACTTGGTCATTTACAATACATGAGAAGCTGAAAGCCCATGTGTCAAACAGGTGTAATTCGTAAAGTCAATGTGACAGTTTATGATTTTATGGTAATTATGAGCGAGGGTAAGTGTGTGTGTGTGTGTGTGTGTTGTGCTGGTAGATTTTTCTTGCTGTGTGTGTGGCAAATGAGAGCTGTGTGTTGCTGTGAGGGGCTGTGTGTGTGTGTTTAGTGGTACTGTGTATGCTGCTTGTATTTCTGTGTGTACTGGGAGAGTTGGGTGGAGTTGTGACTGGCACATGAAGGGGGTGTGCTGTTCTGAGGGGGCTACACATGTTTGGGGTTACTGTGTGTGTTGGTCATGTTGTTGTGGGCATGTGGGTTGCAAGTGGGCCAAGTGATCGAGAATTTGTGCAGTCTCTGAGTTATTTTTGATATCACACTGGTTTAGTACTCTAGGCATGGAAAGATGCCTTGCTGTCAAATGGGTATAATCTGTAAAGTCAAAATGACGGAGAATTCTCCTGACCCACTCAGTCTCCACCCCATCCATTTGGATGGATCCTAGATGTGCAAAGTACCATCTGTGGAGTCCAGAGAGATGGGAGTATGATGGCGCCTGTAACAGGGTGTATTGGCCCATTAAGCCTAAGGGGAGGGCCCGCAAGAGCCCATTCCAAGAATGTTAATGTGAGCATAGGACAGTGGTGACAGAAAATGGCTTAAACTGGAAGAGAGAAGGTGGTTCCGGGGAGTTGGCAACAAGAGATCTTCCCATGTCACTGTCAAGAAGGCTAACAGCATTTTGGCCTGTATAAATGGGAGCACTACCAGCAGATCAAGGGACGTGATCATTCCCCTCTATTCGGCATTGGTGAGGCCTCATCTGGAGTACTGCATCCAGTTTTGGGCCCCACACTACAAGAAGGATGTGGAAAAATTGGAAAGAGTCCAGTGAAGGGCAACAAAAATGATGAGGGGGCTGGAGCACATGACTTATGAGGAGAGGCTGAGGGAACTGGGATTATTTAGTCTGCAGAAGAGAAGAATGAGGGGGGATTTAATAGCTGCTTTCAACTACCTGAAAGGGGGTTCCAAAAAGGATGGATCTAGACTGTTCTCGGGGTAGCAGATGACAGAACAAGGAGTAATGGTCTCAAGTTGCAGTGGGGGAGGTTTAATTTGGATATTAGGAAAAACTTTTTCACTAGGAGGGTGGTGAAGCACTGGAATGGGTTACCTAGGGAGCTGGTGGAATCTCCTTCCTTAGAGATTTTTAAGGTCAGGCTTGACAAAGCCTGGCTGGGATAATTTAGTTGGGGATTGGTCCTGCTTTAAGTAGGGGTTTGGACTAGATGACCTCCTGAGGTCCCTTCCAACCCTGATATTCTATGACTCTATCTCAGGACATTGCCACTTTAAGGGCCCGGGATCAGGAGCTCTGTAGTGTAGAGTGGAGCAGAGCTCCCCTCTCTCCCAGCCAATCAGGGGAAGCTTTCAGGAGGAGGAGAATATATACACTCCCTCTCAGAACAGCGTGCACACGGACAGAGGAAGAAAACCTGAGCAAGAGGGCTATGCTTCTAATGAGCAGAATAAAGTCTCCATGGCCAACAAAAGAGATGGAGATGGGTACGAATGATGGGATTTACTATGATGGACCTTGCATCTGAGACGCTGAGGACTATTTTGAATTATCCTCAAAACTGGGTGACTGGGCAACAAAATGGCAGATGAAATTCAATGTTGATAAATGCAAAGTAATGCACATTGGAAAACATAATCCCAGCTATACATATAAAATGATGGGGTCTAAATTAGCTACCACCACTCAAAAAAGATCTTGGAGTCATTGTGGATAGTTCTCTGAAAACATCCACTCAATGTGCAACAGCAGTCAAAAAAGCGAACAGAATGTTGGGAATCATTAAGAAACGGATAGATAATAAGACAGAAAATATAACGTTGCCTCTATAAATCCACGGTACGCCCACATCTTCAATACTACATGCAGATGTGGTTGCCCCATCTCCAAAAAGATATACTGGAATTGGAAAAGGTTCAGAAAAGGGCAACAAAAATGATTAGAGGTATGGAGCATCCACCATATGAGGAGGAGATTAATAAGACTGGGACTTTTCAGCTTGGAAAAAAGACGACTAAGGGAGGGTATGATAGAGGTCTATAAAATCATGAGTGGCATGGAGAAAGTAAATAAGGAAGAGCTATTTACTACTTCTCATAACACAAGAACTAGGAGTCACCAAATTAAATTAATAGGCAGCAGATTTAAAACAAACAAAAGGAAGTATTTTTTCATACAATGCACAGTCAACTATGGAACTCCTTGCCAGAGGATGTTGTGAAGGCCAAGATTATAACAGGGTTCAAAAAAGAACTAGATAAATTCATGGGGGATAGGTCCATCAATGGCTGTTAGCCAGGATGGGCAGGGATGGTGTCCCTAGCCTCTGTGTGCCTGAAGCTGGGAATGGGCGACGGGATGGATCACTTGATCATTACCTGTTCTGTTCATTCCCTCTGGGGCACCTGGCATTGGCCTCTGTTGGAAGACAGGATACTGGGCTAGATGGACCTTTGGTGACCCAGTATGGCCATCCTTATGTTCTTATACTTTGGGCTACTGACCTAGTTTCAGGGGAGGGCTGGTGATAGCCCTGAGAAAGACTATACAACACTCCCAAAGGTCTCCAAAGAGAGGGAGCAGAGGGAGGGCCCCGTGGAAACAACTCTAGCCACAAGGGGGTACCTGGCAAATGGCAACTCCACTTCAGTGCCACAGAAGTTTCTGATTCTCATCATCCCTTTTGTGAAGGATGTAGGGAAAGAATCACAAACAAAGGATTCTTTCCATGAGTGTTGCTGAAGGGGACCATCTAGGCCAGGGATTGGCAAGGGGACCATCTAGGCCTTTAGCACATGGCCCGTCAGGGAAATCCGTTGGCGGGCTGGGATGATTTGTTTACCTACAGTGTCCGCAGGTTTGGCCGATCGCAGCTCCCACTGGCCAATGGGGGCTGCGGGAATCGGCAACCAGCACATCCCTCGGCCCATGCCACTTCCCGCAGCCTTCATTGGCCTGAAGCGGTGAACGACGGCCAGTGAGAGCTGTGATCGGCTGAACCTGTGGACGCTGCAGGCAAACAAACTCTCCTGGCCTGCCAGCAGATTTCCCTGACAAGCCATGTGCCAAAGGTTGCCGATCCCTGATCTACGCTTTAACTATTAAGGGCAAGAAAGAATTTGAAGAGCAACTAGCTATAAACAGAAAAATGAGCAGCAATTTTCTTTAAGTACATCAGAAGCAGGAAGCTTCCCAAACAGTCAGTGGGGCCACTGGACAATCCAGGTGCAAAAGAAACACTCAAGGAAAACAAGGCCATTGCAGAGAAGCTACATTAATTCTTTGCATCAGTCTTCACTGTATAGGATGTGGGGGCAATCCCCACACCTGAGCCATTCTTGTAGGTGAGAAATCTGAGGGACTGTCCCAGACTGAGGTGTCAATAGAGGAGGTTTGGAAACAAATTGATAAATTAAACAGTAATAAGTCACCAGGACCAGATTGTATTCATCCAAGAGTTCTGAAGGAACTCAAATATTAAACTGTAGCACTATCATCTATGGTATGTAACCCATCACTTAAATCATTCTTTGTACCAGATGACTGGAGGGAAGCTATGTAACAGATTTTCTTAATTCTCCAGAGGTGATCCTGGTAATTACAGACCAGTAAACCTAACTTTAGTACCAGGCAAATTGTAAAGGACAGACACAGAGAGACAGAGAGAGAAAATGTATATTTTGGAGAAGAGTCAACATGGCTTTTGTAAAGAGACATCATGCCTCATCAATCTATTAGAATTCTTTGAGGGAGTCAACAAGCACATGGACAATGGTGATCCAGTTGAGACAGTGTACCCAGACTTTCAGAAAGCCTTTGACAAGGTCTCTCACCGAAGGATCTTAAGCAAAGTAAGCAGTCTTGGGATGAGAGAAGGTCTTCTCATGGATCAGTAACAGATTAAAATATAGGAAACAAAGGATAAAATAAACGGTCAGTTTTCACAATGGAGAGAGACAAAATAGTGGGGTCCCCTCAGGGATCCATATTGGGACCTGGGCTGGTCAACATATCATAAATGTTCTGGTAAAAGGGGTAAGCAGTGAATGGCGAAATTTGCAGATGATACAACATTACTCAAGATAGTTAAATCCAAAGCTGACTGCAAACAATTACAAAGGGATCTCACAAAACTGAGTGACTGGGCAACAAAAGGGCAGATGAAATTCAGTGTTGATAAATACAAAGTAATGCATATTGGAAAACATAATCCCAACTATATATACAAAATGATGGTTCCTAAATTAGCTGTTACCACTCAAGAAAGCAATTTTAGTATCATCATGGATAGTTCTCTGAAAACATCCGCTCAGTGTGTAGTAGCAGTCAAAAAAGCCAACAGAATGATAACCATTCGGAAAGAGGTAGATAAAAAGACAAACAATTTCACAATGCTCCTCTATACATCGATGATACACCCACACCTTGAATACTGAATGCAGTTCTGGGTGCCTGATCTCCAAAAAGATATTAGAATTGGAAAATGTATAGAGAAGGGCAACAAAAATGATTAGGGGCATGGAACAGCTTCCATGTGAGGAGAGGTTTAAAAGACGGGGACTGTTCAGCTTTGAAAAGAGACAACCGAGGGAGGGGTATGATAGAAATCTATAAAATTGTGAATGGTGTGGAGAAAGTGAATAGGCAAGTGTTATTTACCCTAGGCAGCAAATTTAAAACAAACATAAGGACGTGCTTCTTCACACAATGCACAGTCAGCCTGTGGAGCTTGTTGCCAGGTGTTGTTGTGAAGGCCATACACTGCAGGATTTATTTTTACATAAATAAATAAGAATTCAAAATAGGTTAACAAAAAATTAGGTAAATTCATGGAGGATTGGTCCATCTATGACTAGTAGCAAGACGATCAAGGATGAACCACCACAGTCTGGGTGTTCCTAAATCTCCAACTGCCAGAAGCTGAGCCTGGACAGCAGTGGATGGATCACACAAAACTGTCCTGTTCTGTACGTTCCCTGTGAAGTAGGGTGACCAGATAGCAAGTGTGAAAAACCAGGATAAGTGGGAGGGGTAAGAGGTGCCTATATAAGACAAAACCCCGAATATCGAGACTGTCCTTATAAAATTGGGACATCTGGTCACCCTACTCTGAAGCATATGGCACCAGCCACTACCAGGAGACAAGCTACTGGACTAGATGGACCATTGGCTGTACTGGGTCAAACCATCCTTATGTTCTTATAAGGCAAGGCTGTCTTCAGTAATATTGAGTGGTCATAACAGATAGTGCCATAAAATCATTCTAGAGAGTTATTGCTAGTTTTAAATGGATTGTAAAGCACAATGAAAATTTATTCATGCATATATGTATTGCTAAATCTCAAAGCATTCATACATGCAAATAAAGCCTGCAATTAGAAACTAGAACAAAGTAGCTCTTTCAGACAAAGCAGAAGTTTGCCCAGTTATTTCCCATTCAAAAACAAAATAACAACTAGAAGAGTATTTTCAGCTACAGGTGGACTAAAAGGACAGGAAACAATTTTGACTCTTTCCACTTCCCACTGACTTTCAGGAAGACAAGCTCTAAAAAACCAATAAGTAACTACTACGTCTGAGCGCCAACAAGAAATATACTGAGTTACATAAGGCTGTGGTGGGTCTATATGTCCATTTTCCACTCTGTTCCTCTTAGTCACAAGCATTTCAACTGAGTTAAAAAAAAAGAGTATCGCTGTTTTTCCCTACAAATGTCCCTTTTATAGCTTTCAAATGCAGAAATGGGTCTTTCAAAATCCAGTTGCCATTTTTCCAGCTGAACATGTGACAACTTTTTTCCCCACTGTCAAGATGAACTCAAAAGCCACACACACCTTTTGGCAATATTCCAGCACAGGTAGGATTTAAAGCAACTCCATGATATACGTGAGCCTTATTCTGATTCCACTGATTTTTGCCATTGACGTCAACGTGGGCAGGAAGCCCCATAAAGTCAGTGTGCCAATGTAATGATTTTTGCACCACGCTTGTGTCATGAGGTACAGAGACAACATGCTGCACTTCCCAAGGCCTAAGTCGCTGGAAAGCTAATGCACCTGCACAGTTATTGTAGAAGGCGGAAATGATTTCTGGTGGATTCTAGCCTATTGTAACCTCTGGGCACAAGGATAAACAAACTTATTTAACATGGAGGGCTTGGGGGGGGGGAGATTAAAGCAAGGGGCTAGGGCTGGGGAGCCTTGCACTGTTTGTGTGGATGTTTTTTCCCTTTTCTTTTTCTTCTGGCTAGATGATCAGAAAACATGTTTTTCTCATTTTGCTGAATTTTTTCAACCAACTCTACAACTAAACAGCAGCAGTGACATGAGATAAAGGTCAACAATGAAAGACATGAAAAATAACTGTGCAGGAACCTTACAATGATAGTTTACAATAAGAGTAAGATGATAAGTGAGTTTGGGTGGGACAAAGGCATGTTTGAGTTTAAAATGAGAGTCCCCTCGTGATGAAAGAGAGCAGAAGTTTGACCTTGATAGCAGAAAATGAGGATTCTATTTTTAAGAAATTATCATTCATATGCTGATGATGTTGCAATACTAACAGTCACTATAATAGCAACATCAGCTTGTTCATTTCCTGTGCCCCAGAACTGCCTCCCTGGATCATTTTTGGTTTTTTTGGTTTTGTTTTTCATTTTGCGCAAGACCTCTTTCTATTTTTAAACTCCAATTTAAAAACAAAGATAGTGTTTGATAGATCACACCCTATTGAACTAGATGCACATGGCCAGCATAAGGCCTTGCACACCACTTAAGGCTAGTATAATGGGTAGAGAAGTGCTCTATCTAACAGAGCACTCAGACAGGAGTGCCTGTATATCCCATTCAGACCTCCGCTAGCAAGTGCTGAAGGCTGCTTTGGGAGCAGCTAGAGAGAGAGGGACCATTTACATGATCCAGTGATCCCATAACAGGATGTGGAGGGGCTAACGGCACTATTTCAACCCACATTCTGGAATAGCAGCTGTGGGGAGGCTATGCAGCTACCCTGCAACTTGGACTTGAGTTGGATGTAGATTTTACCCTCCCAGCCATAACACTCCATCCATAACCTAATATTTGTGCTTTATTGTGGGTGGACTTCACCGCTAGCATAATTTTTTTACTTGCTACTACTGAGGTAAACGTAATAATTGTGTTCCCAAATCTACAGCATTCAGAGAATTAAGTTCAGAGAAAACTATTATGACATTATTATTACATGGGCAGAGATTTATTCTCCTCGTCTAGATCCACTTGCTTCCTGTGAGAGGAACAAAGTGCTGGTAGAGTTTTAGTCATTGACTTTCAAATGAGCCCAAAGGTTTTAGCAACCTCTTCCCCGCTCCACCTCCTTCTAAATTTGCAATGGGATTTGGGTACTTAATTCCCTTAGGCACCTTTGAAAATCTCAGTTTTATTTTGTATTCCCTATGGATGTTGATGTAACAGAATATTAAGGTTTGGGGGTTTTTTTGGAATTATGATAGTGTTCTCATTGTATGATTGAATATAAAAACTATTGAATATAAAAAATAGTAAATGGCTGTGATGTAATGACTTCGGTTTTGTGTGAGATGATTCAATCTTAATCCAGCATAGAACTGGGGGTTACTTTTTAAATAGCGTTCCTCTAACTGAACAGGCCTGATGTTGCTATAAAGTGAGTTTGCCCAGTTTCAGGTAAGTCTCTCCTTTAGCTCTTCAAACATACTACAGACATACAGCAAAAAGAAAAGGAGTACTTGTGGCACCTTAGAGACTAACAAATTTATTAGAGCATAAGCTTTCGTGAGCTACAGCTCACTTCATCGGATGCATAAGCTTATGCTCTAATAAATTTGTTAGTCTCTAAGGTGCCACAAGTACTCCTTTTCTTTTTGCGAATACAGACTAACATGGCTGCTACTCTGAATACTGACATACAGGACTCTCTTTGAGAAGGACAAAACTTTGTAAGCCAAGCAAAGGTTGCAAACAACGTGATCCTCCAAGGACCTACTGAGGTATTTGTGTCTGGACCATGTTTGAAGGACCCTCTTCTTTAATGCCATTTGCAATGTCAAGAAGCTTAGCTAGCACTCTAGTCTTTCACCTCTTTAAATCTGCGTTCAGATCCTGCGTGGGTCATAAGTGAAAATGAGTTTGTGGTCTCAACCTAGTCTCTGAAGCTCCCTTCAGCCCCCAGGTATGTGTGGTACAGACCCTGCAGCATCACTTCCAGGAGGCTTACTCATTTGACACCTCCTATTTGAGCTTTGGGAGGATCATTCTGATTTGCTTTGTTTCCTCTGGGTTACTGTTTTCTCCCATAAATTGCCCTTTTCTATTTTTGTTTTAAAAGCTATCTGTAAAAGCAAATGTGGCTTTTAACCAAAGACATCTGAAGCCTGTTTTGTGGCGCTCTCTCACATTGGTCACACAAGGTACTATGATATGCAGTGAATGGCATACTTTAGGATTGCACTGAGTTCACCTGACCCATATGAGTCACACCTGGAGATTATGCATTTTGGATCCATTCAAATGGGATCAGCTTACAAGTTTGCAGTTATACCCCGATGCAATGCAGACACTAGCATTGCTGTAAGACTTGAAGGACATTTTTTTACCTACATTTCTGAACTTGTTATTAGTAATGAACAGAGGCTATTATTTTAAGGAAGAGATCTTAATGGTCTGAACTTCAGCTTGCAAATACCTACACGCTTTATAATCACAAGTGCAAATCCTGGCATGACTGATTCAGCTCTTATCATTCTGAGTTAAATGGATTTGAGTTTTAAGCTTTTCTGATGTGACCATAAAATCTGAGGTTTGTGTTGGTTGAAATGAATGTTCAAAAAACGTAATAGGATGTTTAAGAGTAGGAAAGTATCCCTGTATGCCTGGCCAAAACGCTCCCTCTTGCTTCCCTCCCAAAGTGCTGTGTGAAGGTTATTCTTCTGTTACCCTCAACCCCAGAGATGGTTGCACTTCAGTGCTGAAGTTTATATATCATTTGTGAAGTGCGCTGGGATCCTTTGGTATGAAAGGGTATGCAGGGTAAATATAAAACATTATTATTTTGTTCAACTAATTATAGTACCTCTTTGTGGGTCTCTGTACATTCTGGTTATTCTTTGCTCAGTTTTCCATTTTCCATCTCCCCTTTAATTATGCATAGGTATGCAGTACTATGTAAGCCAAGTTCTGTATTGAAACATTACTGCACAGATGATTAATTACTTTAAATAAACTTTGTTGGACTCCTGAGAAAGAGACCATGTCCTCTGTATGGTTGTGCTAATTAGTTGCCTTTTTATTAAATCTGTGGGAGTCACTGCTGATTATGTCTACATTTGGTCTATATGTATCTGCAGTTGCTCTCACTATAAATGATAATTTATAGCATCATGAAATGTTTATTAACAATGGTAATCAAAAATGTATAACATGGGTAATGGGCAATCACCAACCATACCTTTGCAACTCCACATGCCTTCCCTACTCCCAACTGGATTTGATTAGCAACTACCCTGTATTTGTGTATAGCAGTGATCTAAACAGTAATCAATGTTTTTGTTCTTTAGACCAGCGAAACAGCAACTGAGCCATGTCCAGCCTACGCTACTGGCAAACACCACTAAACCCAGAACCTGAAAACACTTATCCACAGGCTTATCTTTACGCATTTGAGTAGTCCCATTGAAGTCAATGAGATTTGCTTGATCAGAGCCTGAAAATAAATAGAGAGAGAGAGAGAGAGAGAGAAAATAAAGTATCATGTGGAAGTCGAAGTAGCAACTATGAGCCTGACCAAAAATCCATTGAAGTCAATGGTAGTTTTTCCATTGTCTCTAAGAGACTGTGGATCTGGCCCTATATCCCTTTTTGCTCACAAATTAGGATAAATGTACGGTATTCCTTTACCACAATTTTTATTTATATATTCATGAACATATATATATATACACATACACACACACACACGCAACACATACTCAACATTCAAATTCAACAAAAAAATCACTATAACGCCACTGACCCTGGCAAGGCCCAAATTCCTTTGACATTTCCATCTGACAATCTGTGCTTGTCTGCCAAACCCAAAATCAGACACAAGCATGCTTTTCAGATTATATGCCAGGCTAATATGTTATCACTGCATTTAGCTATTTAAAAGTATTTGAAACCACTTACTATTTGACTATATTACATACTATTCTTAAAAAGTACTAGCAACAATTTCCCAAGTCCAGATCAGACCAACTATAAAAATACATTTTAGCTTGCTACTAACAAAGGATAACATTCATCATTGCATACAGAGACCTGTGCACTATAGATGTCTGACTTAAACCTGTAAAACAGGGGTAGAATGGATCACAAGACTTGTGCAAGGTCTGGGCATAAAGATGAATGTCAGAGAGAGACTATCTGGCTTCCAGAACACAAAGCAGTTGTCTTAAAAATCCCATCTCATGGTCTGGTTGGTCAAAGGCTCTGGATTCATTATGATCTAGACTTGCACTTGAGGTGCACCTTCTAGTAGTCTAACAGTCCCCTTGAGCTCACCTTCTAATAGTCACCTAGACCCAGAGGAGAAAGTCCTGGGCTTGTCACCCAGTCTAAGACAGGGATTTTAAAATAACTGCAGCCCTTAGTTTGGAGGCCCTTTTGCCTTTGTCTGAGGGTATGTGGAAAGTCAAAATGCAACTTTTAGCAGATAAGTGAGATTGGGCCCTACTATCCTTGACTGTGTCCCGGTCATATACTACCCTAAATGCACACTGCGAGTCAGGTGCAACACCAGTGCATCACTTAGGTTGTACATCACAGAATTTGGCCCACACAAAGAATTTGGCCCAATATAAGATGGAGTCCTTTTGTCTATTTATACAGGTGTATTCGTGACTGATTTAGATTAACAAAGGGAGACTTGGCTTGGTTTGAACCACAGTTTTTATGCTCATCTAAATTGTTATTAATTGCTTTGGTCTGGAAATCTCACACAACCAGATTTTTTTTAATGGTCATACAGTAAGAAGGACTTGCTTCGGGTATTTGGTCTATTGAAGACTGACATAATAATAAAAAATCATCACCACAACAATCAATTTATAACATAATAGCACCCAGAGGCATCAGTCAGGCCTGGGCTTGTTTGTGCTAGGTGCTGTACAAACATATAGAAAATGACAGTTCTTGCATCCAAAGTCCATACAATGTAAACATAAATTAATGTTTCAATAGTTAAAAATGTTTTTTCAAATAATAAAAAAGAGGTTTGAATTCTTGGTTAATCACTACTTCACATATCCATACTCTATATATGAGAATTAACACAGTATTACCAAGGACCTTTGTTTTTATTATTTTGTTTAAAATTTCCCAGGAATTTATCAGTGTTTATAACAAAAATTTTAAAAAGGATGAAAACCAGTGCTAAAAATTAACTTCACAGTATTCTGGATAAAATATTGGGGTTAACACTGGGGACAGGACGACCGAAACAAAGCAACAAATGGAGAAAAGAATATTAAAAGTAAAAGCAGTTCAATGCTATGGTTTATTTCATGAACTGTACATTAACAGTACATACATGTATGCACTTGCATGCATGTGTGTGTTTCCTTCACTGAGTTGCCTTACTTTAAACAGACAGGGCTTTGCATTTACACTTAGATTAACATAAGCACATCTGTGTAACGTAACACATAGGATTTTCTTAACATAATCAGTATTTTCATGTACTAGAGTGGTCTAAATTTTATGTGAAAAATCAGTAAAAACCAAATAACAGCTTTTTGTAAATTCCAGGAATTTTTCAGTAAAAATGTAAAAGCTGAAAATGGATGGCTTTAAGTATTGCTTAGAAAAATTCATGCCTTCCCAAACTGCCTCCAATTTGATTTGCATCTGCTTAAGAAGTAATTTGCAGCAGCCGGAAAAAATCAGAACATATAATGTGCCTTGGTGTATTGTTCTGCCGCAAGCCATCATTTGACTGATGAAAGAGTAAGACCACAATATAACAGCCAAAACAAACAATAATTGTTTTTTTTTTAAAAACCTACATGGCTGTAGTAACTGATTTACAAAGGAAAAACAAATTAATGCACCTTTTCAGTAATGTGATAATCAGCTACCAGAAAGATAAAAAAACCACAATTTAAAGAGGTAGAAATAGAACTGATTTTATGATGCTGGCAGATCAGATGCCACCTCTTGCCAAGTCTGCAGACATTAGCTAAGAACTGACAAACTCGTAGCTGGAGACTAGGTCAGTTCACTTGCATGTTAGTTTTGCACAAAATAGGTGTTAGTCTCATAAGAACATATTTAGTGTTCAGACTCTATGAAACGCTTGTTAGTTGCTGCAGGCATTAATCTCACTTGCAATGTCTGTATTCCATGCTATAAGAAAATATGCAAGTTTTGCTTAATAACTTTGAAAACATTCACGCTGAACTTGTGAACGCACAGGAATCATCCCCCCCCCCACCCATCCAGGAGGACTGTCAAAATTTAAGTGGGCCATTATAAGACAAAAGCTTTGTTAATTGCCCCATGCACCCAAGGAGAAGTTTGTGCGGAACGCATCATCCCATCGCTCTGAATGCTGGAAGAAGGAAATAAAAATAGTTGATGTGAAGATTTTTCATCTCTTTGCTGATTGAACTCTCACAAGGCCAGAAACACCTAACTGCAGCCAGAGATCCCCAGTGGCTGCGCCCTGGGTCTGCCCTGAAAGGCTCTTCAAATTGAAAGATCACTACTGGAGAGTCTAAGGAGTCTACTCTATGTAACTCCATGGTAAAACTATTATAGTGACCCAGAAGTTCACATTTGTTACTGGCTTAGTAAAATCTAATTATAGAACATATCAGCAGTTTGAGGTATCTGCCCTGTTCTTGATAGTATGTCCTGAGGCAGGCACTCAGTCACGAGCCACTCCAGACAGCTTGAGAGAGGGATCATAGTTAGGCAACTCTTTTGGTACCTAATAAAGTATAAATGGCTAAACAATTCTGATCTCTAATTTGAAATTAATTAAACTGAAGAATCTTGGGGGAAAGGTTTAAGTTTCAAACCTGAACTCACAAGATTGACTTGCATATTGCAGAACCATTATCTGCAAGCTTTGAGACTCCTCTGTTATGACTAGGAGAGAAAAATAGCACTCTGCTTTCTGAAGAAATGTACAAAATTATTGTAAAAATTAAAGCTTGATTGATCCTTCGCATTGAAATATGGCATCAAAGAAATATCTTCACCATGATTCAATTTACCAGGTATGGGAATACACAGTAGCTTAGTTATCTAGCCCCCACATTGTCCCAGATCCTCCTTCCTTTTGCATTCCTTTTTCTATAGAGACCATTAAAATCACTGGAACTGAACATGCTTGTCTAAGGAGGGCTAAAGTTTACTAGGACAAGATGACATCATCACTCATGTGCCCCTTAGTAGGTCAATCATTCACTTTTCAGAGAGAATTTTTAGAAACTCCATTCAGAGCTGGATCTGAATGAAGGACACAGTGCCTTTAAGAAAAGGCCAAACACGCACCCTGGCAAGCAGCATGCTTTGCACCAAAGAAAAAGTTATCTGATCATTATAATACCCAATGATGGCTGTTTCCATACAAAGAACAGATGATTCATTGCTAAATAAGCACAATAAACTACACACAAGTCAATCTGGAGCTTTCCCGCTTCCCTCCTTTTTCTGACATGTAGCTTTCTTGCAGCTGATAAGATATTACAGGCAGGAAATAACTTACAATCTGTACAAAGAGCTATTATTTTCTCAAGACAAACAGTAAGTAAGAAAAAAGAAAAGGAGTACTTGTGGCACCTTAGAAACTAACAAATTTATTTGAGCATAAGCTTTTGTGAGCTACAGAATGCATCCGATGAAGTGAGCTGTAGCTCACGAAAGCTTATGCTCAAATAAATTTGTTAGTCTCTAAGGTGCCACAAGTACTCTTGTTGTTTTTGCGAATACAGACTAACACAGCCGCTACTCTGAAACCTGTCAATAAGAAAAAAAGATTTTCTCATCAATCCACAAAGCAACCATCTTATAAGTGAAGCCATTTCTTTTCCCCCCACACCAGTTTCACCTTTACTGTACTTAGTGAGTTCAGAGGGAACCTATCCGAGTCAGAAACCCAGGATTTGGCCCTGATTTTCTGTTTTACTTCACCGTTAATGGAGTTTCACCATCACTGAGTTAACTCGTCGGGGGTGAAGGGGTACCTATAATTCTAAGCATCTATCTATTTTATAAATTCCATGTTATAAGCTGAGAGACAAATTGATTCTCTTAAAATCTGCCCTCTAGGAATCCATCCTCTACCCCCACCCTCACCCTCAGACCCACTCTGAGGATTCTCCTTCCACAAAGAAGCATCAAGCAATTACAAAGCCAAAAGGTAACAGCAATGAAATTGGATGGTGCTGTATCTGTTAACTTTGGATGGAATTCACTTAACCCTCAGAGAGCAGCCTGCACAAAGGCGTCAGCACTCTAGATGGGCTGCTTTAAGTCTGCACAGGGAGAGGCAGTAGAAGAGCAACCCAGCAAGTGGCCTCTGCACAACATGTGCAGCACATAGGGGAATCCAAGGGTCTCAAATATAGCAGCACCGACTGTGCAGTTTATAACTTCAGGGTTGCCAGTCTTTGCCCAAAGAGGTAAGAAAGGGTGGCAACTATTCCCTCCCTGAGGCTAGCACACTGTGTTGCCAGCTCTCGGGATTCATAAGTAAGGGAAGTTTGGCCCCTGCTGAAGCCAGACTGCCAGAGATGTGATCCCACCCCACCCACACCTGCCTAAGGTTCTGAGAGTGAGTTTGGGTGTGGGAGGGTTTTGGGGTGCAGGCTCTGGGAGGAAGTTTGGGTGCGGGAGGTTTTGCGAGTTCTGGAACAGAGTTTGCGTGCTGGGTTCAGGCTCTGGCCTGGGGTAGGGGGTTGGGGTGCAGGAAGGGGTGCGGGATGCAGGCTCTGGGAGAGATTTTAGGTGCGGGAGAGGTGCAGGCTCTGGGAGGGAGTTGGGGGGGAGGGCTCTGGAGTGAGAGAGGAGGTGGGGGGGCAGGAGGAGGTGCAGGGTGTGGGGCTGGGCCAGGGATGAGGAGTTTGGGGTGCAGCAGGCAGGCTACCCCAGGGTTTGGTGGGGGGCCAGAGAGGACTCCTCCCCTCAGCCCTCTCCCAGCCGTCAGCAGCGACCTCTGGGAGAGGGAGGGAACATCCCCGTCCCCCACACGACACTCACCCAAGCTCCCCAACCCCCCCAGGCTGCAGCTCAGGAGGTCCAGCCAGGATAAGCGCCCCTTTCAGAGTCTGCCGAGGAGGAGGGGCGGCTGCCATGCGCCTCCTCCTCCCACAGGCACAGCAGCCGCTTCAGCCTGACTCCGACTCTGCTCCCTTCTAGCCGGCTGCGGCCGGGGAGTGCAGCACAGAGCTGCAAGGGGCAGCAACCCGAGGCCCAGGGCAGGCAGGGATGCTCGGGGGAGACACGTGGAGACAGCAGGCGGGGTCAGGGGACGCTCTGAGGGAGGCACGTGGGGGCAGCAGGTGGGGCTGGGGGAGAGACCAGGCCCAGAACACTGGTGGAGCCGGGCCCCTGGGTCCTGAATTTGCTGGAGCCCGGGCACCACGGGCCCATATAACTTGCCGCCCCTGTCCCCAACAGTATAGATTCACTGCTTAGGCAATAGAGCAAAAACATACCTGAACCCTGTGGGTATGTACCCAACATGGCTGGAGCCTTTCCCTGCCACAGGGAATGACTCCCATCAGTGGGGAAAGGCTCACCCTGCTGCTGAGCCTTTCCCCACTGACTCTCCCCTGCCAGAGGCTTTCACTGACATATGTAGCTCCACATCACAGTGTGGACCCAGCCTGCTTTTCACTGCGAAATGTAGCTACACATACCCTACATGCTGCTGCAAGAGGTGTGCAGTGTAGATGTAGCCTTAATGATACGGAGGCAGGAGGAAATGTTGTTTAAACATATTGGATGTAACTTTGTGATCAGCCTGAAGGAGGTACAACAAAACACTGGCTGCCTAGGGAGAGGAGAGGTAAGGCGGCTGTAACCACCTTTGTGCCTTTCTGATTCTGGGCTGCCGCAGGGGCTGAAACAGTGCCTAAGCTACAACCACCCAACCCAAACTGTCCATAGTCCTTTACAGCCCTACTGACGTTCCCCCTCCAGCCACTGGCCCCTATACCGGAGCTTGTGGAGTGGGCTTTGTAAGATAGCCTGTGGCTGTCTTATTCAGTTCCTGCTTGAGGGAACTCCTCCCTAGCCAGATCCATGGTTCTTTTATGCTGCTGGATTCCCAGAAATGAAAACAATGAAATTCTAGGGAACGCCTCATTAGGGATTAAACCTCTTCAAAGCAGACGGCGGCTGTATTATTTGTACATTTTCTGACATTCCGGCAATTATAACAAAACGCCTTTGAACTAATGCTGAACAAATGGGATATTATTCATTTAACTGTCCATTTGTGACGTTGATACCTTTTCAAGAACGCATGTACGTGTACGTATACACACACACACACACACCACCTAATCCTGCATTCTTTACATACCCAAATCTCCCATTAACTCCTAATGAGAGTTTTGCAAGTGCAAGGAATACAGAGGCTGGGCCTCTTGGTGAAAGAAAGGAAGAAAGAAATCTCCATTTCATTAGAAAAATGCCACTAGCACCAAGCAGATACTTCATAAAATGAAATAATTGTCTATATTTACGGTGAGGGGCAATAAGCATTTGCTTATATTAAATAGGTGGATTATATGTGCATTTGTTAGAGAGAGAGATTTATTAAGGTGGAGTAACAAGACATTGTTAAACATTAACTAGCTGAAATCAATGGAGGATCAAACCCTCCCATGGGGAAACCTGTGGGAGAGGCCCGAGAGGGAAGCAAATCTTGAGCTTTTCCGAAATTGTTTCGGAAATTGGAAGAAGGAAGGTAGAACTTGTGGGTTCCTGAGATCCAGGCAGATCTCAAGGTCATTTATGCAAAAGGCCCCTTTTCTTTTACTCTCATGCTCTGCCGCAAACTGATTACTTTGCAACCCTACTGACAGATGCCCCAATAACTACCCTCCCCCTCAAGTGTGATTCTCTATGCCGACAGAGCACTGTGGAAAAATTAATGAAGCCTCATGAATCTACATTTTGGGTATATTTACTGCTTGTGCACAGAAAGGGAAAAAGGTCTCTCTCTTTCATCCCCCTCCCTACTACACTTCTTGCCTTTTCCCCATTGAGGATCCCTGAATCCACGGAAGGTCTTCTGTATGATAGAGAGGAGGGGGGGGGGGGAAACAGTGCCAGAAGCAACTGACTTCCCCCCTCCTTTGCATGTGGAATCAGAGGAACGAGCCCCCTCAGTGTCTGTGTGAATGATTATTCTGAATCACAGACTTGAAATACAAGACCATAAAGCAACTGTATAAAAATGGCAGCTCTTCTGAATTTCAGTAAAGAATTCAAGCAGAGAAAGCTTTCATGCCTCAGTGAGCTCAGGGTCACTTCCTCATTTGCAGGCTAAATTCCATAGGCATCTATCAACTCACGCATTCACACACACACGCTCCTAAAGGAACTTGCACAGACCGTCTTATTCTGGAACCTGCCTGAATAGCATAGCTAATAAAGGCACATATCTATACAAGTCCAAATAAAAATTAAGTCTAATGCTGAACACACACAGCAAACAAGTTAGAGTATATAGACATTTAGCACAGGGGGAATTCCAAAATTATTAATTCCTATCTCTTCAGCACTAGTCTAAATGCAGTGTTTTAAATAGCAAGACAATAAATAGGCCATATCACATGTTACTCACCTCTGCAGGAAATGCCTTGGCTGTCTATGGCTTGTTTGCAGATACTACAGTCTTTGGGTTTTTTAAAGGTCTTGTTTTTGAAAGTGTGAGAACTCGAAGCAAGGTTTTCAGGCTGGAATAGAGAAGAAAATGTCAGAGCTCTTGTCAACTTTTGAATGTCACTCTTTAAATGTAATAAAACAAATTAAATTTATAAATAGCCAAAACAACCACCACTTATTACATTATTCAACACCACTCACTCAGTTTCCCCAAATGCTGCATTACTGATATTGCATGGTGTAATATTTTGAACAATTACTATAGAATTCGTTAAAAGAAAAGGAGTACTTGTGGCACCTTAGAGACTAACAAATTTATTAGAGCATAAGCTTTCGTGAGCTACAGCTGACTTCATCGGATGCATTTGGTGGAAAAAACAGAGGAGAGATTTATATACACACACACAGAGAACATGAAACAATGGGTTTATCATACACACTGTAAGGAGAGTGATCACTCGTTATTACACTAAAGAATTAGGAGCCACTAAAAGGTAATTTAAGTGAGATTAAGAATCTGTCTACTAACCTAATGCTTTTTCTATCGAAGACAGTTCCACTGGTTTAATTTAAATTGGTTTAAGTTGATTTATGTAATGTAAGTAATGCCATATTGACTATTTAACTCATTGGTGCAAAAAGCTGTTCGGACATTCTTATTTCAGTAGCTAAATTTAAGTATGCTTGGTTTAAATCAAAGCAAGAATGTCTACACTGTCTTTTGTACCATTTTAACTATATCCATTTAAAATCATACTTAAATTAAATGAGTGTACTTTTTCCGGTGTAGGTAAGCCCTTAATGTTTTTCTTTGAATTGGTCCCACAATTACTGAAATAATATATTTAAACAAATAAACAAACACACAAATAAACAGGATCTCTTATAATCAGGGAAGGGAAAAGAGTAGACAACTCCATGTAGTCCACTGGGAACTTCAATATGCAGACCAGGAAGTACATAGATAATACAACAGTGAGGGCTATTGAAACCCCAAGACACAAAGAGAGAGAGACAACTCCCGGTTCCTCTCCAAAAGCCTAACATTCAAATCCATTAGCAAACTTTTAGGAAGCATCTCTTAATTATCTTAAACCCCTTTTAAAATTTAATAATAGAAAATGATTTCTGTCTCTTCTTCTGCAATACTGGATATTTTCACAAACCAAGAAAGACCATGCCACGAACTAGCAGTTCAAAATTCTGCCCCCTCTCATCACTGGACAAAGCATGTCTACTGCAGAAAGGCAAAGCAGCAATAATGCCATGCTGGCTGCAAAATAGTATGGTCGTTGGCTTAAGTCTTACTTAGAAATGGGAAACAAAATTTGGTATATATTTAAAAAAAGGAACAAAGATGGTGCCTTGGACAACGAAAATCTCAAGAGTTTCTATATGCCCCATATTTACCTCCCCCTTCATGCACACACAAATCACTCTCCTTAGCTATTAGACAGTAGACATGTTTACTCTTGAGCAATTGCACCGCACTACTGTTGTCTAGTATATCTTTCTGGAAACTTGTCCCTCCATAACAGACAACCTAACTTGTAAGTATAGCTAGGAGCTCCTAAGAACAATTTACAAACCCCTGAAGGGTGCAAACTTTCAAATGTTAGAGACAGCATGGTGCAACGGACAAGATTTGGGTTTAGTTTATGGTTCTGAAATTGTTTATTCATTGTGTGACTTTGCACCTTGTTTTCCCCATCTGTAAAATGGAGATCATGATATTTACCTTTCTTTGTGAAGTGCTGTAGGATCTAAGGATGAAAAGTGCTAAGTACTAATATTACTATACGTATCGAGAAGAAATTATTTGAAGTGAAGAAATAAAATTTAGGCTGAACTTCAGAAAAAACTGTCTGATAGTGAGATGTATTAAACTGTGGAATACTCTTCCTAGGGAAATGGTGGAAGATCCCATTCCTTTGGAATATTTAATACTAGACAAAACAGTTGTGAATAAAGTTGTACTGCATTATTATTATGCCTTATTAATTTTTCAGGCTGATTGCTAAATGTGTTCCTATAAAAGCTGGAGTCACAAAACTTCCTATATGTTTGAGGTATTTATAACCATCTTGTATATGTTTGCTTAGTGCTACTTTACCATTAGCCGAAAATCATGACTATAGTTATGATGTATATTAAAGATGCACTGCAAAGAACATAAGTGCTTTTGTGCCTTTTTCCATTCTTACACGATACAGGAATTGGCACAAATGATAAACAATACATCAAGTTTCTGCTCAAAGATCTTTTTCCTGTTTCCTTTGTTTACATCAGAAATAGGGGCTTTTGAAAAGCTCCCTCCATAAGGAGCACAAGTCCCAGTTACATCACTGCAACTTCACTGATTTCAGTGGAGTTACCCCTAATTCACACTGTGGTTAGTGAGGGAGCACTGGGGCCATTGAATTTAAGACCTGATGATATTCTATGTTAGGGTTCTATAGTGTTGCACATCACCGTAGTGTCTAAGCAACTTCCATATAAAATCACAATAGTAAAAACAAAATTTCTAGTGGACTTAGTGGAATCTCTGGAACGTCTCCCTTTTCCAGGTAAGAATTCTGGTTGAGGAGGTATTATTGGTTTTGGGTTTTTTAGATGTTATTAATTTCATCTTTTTTTTGTGGATGGTTGACGTTTACAGGTAGTAGTTGTTGTTAGTGTGTTAATGTCATTCTTATGGTTAAAAGGCCTTCTCAAAAAGGACGTTTTTATAAGATTTCCTAAAGACAGTCAGGTTGTGGATTTGCCAGATCTTCCCTGGAAGTTTGCTCACTGCCAGATCCCCTCCACCAATAATGTTTTATCCCCACCTCTCATGCGCTTTACTCTGGGCGTGGTGATCTGCATTGTCCCAGAGGAGTACGGATGTTGCTGTTGTTTTCAGAGCAAAATTCAGTCTTTAATATGGCTAGAGTTTGATCCAGTAACCAACCAATTAATCATTATAATTTATTTGTAATGTAAAAATCAATTTTTTTTTGTGGCAGTGATGTCTGAGGATAGTTTTTGGTCAGTATTATCTTTTATAGTAACGGAAGGGCACACACTTCTTTTTTTCATTTGTTTGTTTTTCTGCTCAATTTTATATCTATTCTACAGTTGGCTCTCCAAGGAATTCATGTAACAATTCACTTAGTGGATGGAGTAATAACATTTGCCTGTGCATTATCAGTACATAACACTTTCAATGTGAAAGGCGAAGGAGCCTGGATCAGGCTTCCTTTGTTATCATCTGGAATGGCTTTCTCAGTTCTCCAATAGGGATTGTGCCAAGAGGAAAACATGGGGAGGCAGTAACAATACTCCCACTTTCATAAGGTTCAGGGCTGGAATCTAAATTGCATTTAATTGTTAGGAGCCAAAATTGGAAGAGAGAGTGCAGCACCACAGGTTACAGACTGATTACCTGCCTGAGGGACAAACTGTAATTAGTGCTGGTCTTGATTGCTGGCATTATGCAATTTCTCTTTTTCAAAAAGCAATCTCTCTCTCTCTCTCTCTCTTTAAACCACACAAGGAAACAGTCTGGGCCATGAATCCAACAAAGGCACAATGGAGTTATTCTAGATTTGCACCAGAATAACTGAGAGCAGAATCGGGGCCTCAGTGTGGAAATTCAGAAAGTGGATCCTCAGCTATGCTGACTTCAAATATTTCTCACAGCTCCCCATTTTTACTATATAGTGACAGCACAAATAGCTATATGGTCTTCCACATGTCATAAGATGTAAATTTACATCAGTGTTCAAACAACAGTCCAGGGGATTTTGGGGACATACAAAATTATCATGGGAGGAAGAATTTAATCCAAAAAATGTGAACGATAATTGGGAATAATTTAAGAACACCTTACAGATGCTTCAAAAGCCACAATCCCACAACTGAGGAAGAAGGCTGTGCTGGTTAAAGTAACAACCTACTTTAGAGGAGAAGTGAAGGCAGCTATCTATCTATCTATCTATATATATATAACAAATGGAAGAAAGGGGAAGTTGATAGTAATGAATATAAATCAGAAGTGAGAAACTACTGAACATTGAGAAAGGAAACAAAGAGACACAAGGAGAAATCTATGGCCGGCAGAGTTAAAGACAATAGGGAGGAGTTTTTAAAATATACTAGGAACAAAACTAATCCTGACAATAGTATTGGTCCATTACTAAATGGAAATGGTAAAATTATCAATAATAATGTAAAAAAGGCAGAAGAATTAAATAAATATTTCTGTTCTGTATTTGGGGAAAAATAGATAATATAGTCTCATCAAATGGTGATAACACTCTTTCCATTCCACTAGTATCTCTGGAGGATGTTAAACAGAAATTATTAATGTTAGACATTTGAAAAATCTGTGTGTCCAGAAAATTTGCATCCAAGATTTTAAAAAGAGCTGGCTGAGGAGCTCACTGGACCATTAATGTTGATGTTCAGTAAGTGTTGAACAGTGAAAGAATTTCAGAAGACTGGGATAAAAAGCTAATGTGCCAATTTTTTAAAAATGGGAAGACCAGGATAATTATCGGCCAGTCTTACAAATATAATAATGGCCATCCTGGGTCTTACCAAAGGTCCATCTAGCCCAGTAGTGGCTCTCTATCACCGCTGCTACATATTTCTGGCAGTTGGAGTTTTAGGGACAACCAGAGCATGGGGTTGTGTCCTTGACCTTGGCTAATAGCCATTGATAGGCTTATCCTCCATGAACTTATCTAAGTCTTTTTTGAACCCAGTTATACTTTTAGCCTTTACCGCATCCCCTGGCAATGAGTTCCACAGATTGACTGTGCATTGTGTGAAGAAGTTCGTCATTTAGTTTGTTTTTAATCTGCTGCCTGTTCAGTAAGTTACTCTTCCCTATTCCATTCATGATTTTATAAATCTCTGTCATATACTCCGTCATATCTTTTCTAATCTGAACAGGCCAGTTTTTTTAACCTCTTCTCATATGGAAGCTGTACCGTACCCCTAATCATTTTTGTTGCCCTTCTCTGCACCTTTTCCAATTCTGAGATATATAGTGATATACATATATCACATCACTCCTATGGAAGATAATGGAATGGCTGAGATGGGACTTGATTAATAAATAATTAAAGGAGGGTAATGTAATTAATGCAAATCAACATAGGTTTACAGAAAAATCAATCTTGTCAAACTAACTTGATTTTTTTAAAATGAGTTGACAACTTGGTAAGGTAATCATGTTGATATAACATACCTAGACTTCTCTAAGACATTTGACTTGATACCACACAACATTTTGATTAAAAAACTAGCACAAGATCAAATTAATATAGCATATATTAAATGAATAAAAAACTGGCTAACTAATAGGGGAATTGTAAATGGGAAATTGTAATTGTAAAGGGGAAATTGTCACTGAGTGGGTGTGTTTCCAATGGGTTCCCTCATAAGGAATGGTTCTTGGCCTTATGCTACTTAAGATTTTTATCAATGACCTGGAAGAAAACATAAAATCATAATGGATAAAGTTTGCAAATGACAAACAGTGGGGGAGTGGTAAATAATGAAGAAGACAGGTCACTGATTCAGAGCAATCTGGTCACTTGCTAAACTGGGCACAAGCAAATAATATGTAAATGTATACATGTAAGAGCAAAGAATGTAGACCATACTTACAAGATTGGAGACTCTATTCTGGGAAGCAAGAATCTGAAAAAAATATCGGTTGGGGATGGATAACCAGGTGAACACGAGCTCCCAATGTGATACCGTGGCCAAAAGAACTAATGTGATCCTGGGATGTATAAACAGGGGGAATCTTGAGCAGGAGTAGAGAGCTTATTTCATCTCTATGTTTGGAACAGGTGCAAGCATTGTTGAAATATTGTGTACAGTTCTGGTGCCCACAATTCAAGAAGGATGCTCATAAATTGCAGAGGGTTCAGAGAAGAGCCATAAGAATGATTAATGGAATAGAAAGCATGCTTTATAGTGATAGCCTTAAGGAGCTATTATTTAGCTCAACAAACAGATGGCTAAGGGGTGACTTGATTACAGTCTATAAGATTGTACATGGGGAACAAATATTTAATAATGGGCTCTTCAATCTAGCAGAGCCCATTATTAAATATTTGTTCCCCATGTACAATAACATGGTATAACATGATCCAGTGGCTGGAAAATGAAACGAGAAAAATTCAGACAGGGAATAAGGCATAAATTTTTTTAACAGTGAGGATAATTAACCATTGGAACAATTTACCAAGGGTCATGGTGGATTCTCCATCACTGGTATTTTTTAATCAAGACTGGCTGTTTTTTCCAAAAGATCTGCTCTAGGAATTACGTTGGGGAAGTTCTCTAGCCTGGGTTCCACAGGAGATCAGACTAGATGTTCACAATTTCTAGCCTTGGAGTCTATGAATTTCAATTCTAAGAAGATGTTAGTAGTTTATAGCTATATAAAAGTACAGAGTGAGCTGTAGCTCACGAAAACTTATGTTCAAATAAATGTGTTCATCTCTAAGATGCCACAAGTACTCCTTTTCTTTTTGCGAATACAGACTAACACGGCTGCTACTCTGAAACCTGTCTTTAGTTTCAGTTAAGATGAGAAGACGGGCCCAAACCAGTCAGGGTATCTGACTTGGTTGACAGCAGCACCAACACAGCTTTTCAATCTTGGCAGAGGCTTAAACTGGATGATTACAATTACATTTACGGACAATTACATCACCTAGACATACTCAAATACCAGGCCAGGGAATAACAGTCATTATTTACTAAAGGCCAGAACCAAACAGCTTGTGTACATTTTAATTCTAACCATATGTTCCCACTCTCAAACTGCAACAGTGACATAGCATGTGTTTTTTGAAGGGTACAATGGACTTTAGATCTTTGCATCAAAGATTCAGGTAAACACTCTGAAAAAAACTCAGTACAGATAATCATCTTCTTGAAGACAAAATCCTAAAAATGTCTAAAATTTCAAAATTTTAGTATATATACACTAAATACACGCACACACACACACACACATGCAGTAATCTAGCTTGAATATAACTAAGCCATAGTTACTTCTAAATTGATTATTTTCCCCACTGTACCTTAATAGTGTAAATCTGATGCTATATTACTCTATTGTATTTCTAGGAAGATATAAAGAAAATGCATCCATGTGCGTTTATAAATCAACATTTTGTACTAAACCATTAAATGCTTTTTATTGTTTCCTCTTTTGGGATAATGAAAAATCCAAATGCTACCCTCAGAAACAATCCACTGTATCGCTTCCAGTTAATAGAAAACTATAAGCAGAGGGTCTATAGTCCCATAAGCATTCTGCACTTCAAACCACTCAGACCTATATTGAATTTTACATGCACAGTAAAAACCATGTAGCACAACAACAGAACCATATCAACCCAAGATACTTTTTGCTCACTTCTTGCCTAAAGTAGGGCAATAATCCCTCCCTCTCTTTTCTTTAAAGAACTTACCGACCAATGCTGCAATTTCCTGCGGTTCTGCCTGCTCATTCTTGTACTGTCCAAGGTAGTTCTAAATCCACTATCAATGCAAGAATTTTTTTCCTTTTCTTTTTTAATACTGGAAAAAAGGGAGCTAAGAGCAATGGGTTTCTCAAGTTGCTGCTCCCACGCTGCATGCACGCACGTATACACACGCACTGCTGCTACAGCAGCAACCCTTCAGGTGGGAGAGACAGAAAATCTTGGTAATTATGGCTCTAGAAGCACAAACCCCCTTTCAAGTTATTTTTTTTATGGGCTAAGGAAATGCCCTACTTTGACCTCTTCTTATGGGAAGCCCAAAAGAAAAGTTCAATTAAGTGATGACTGAAAGAGTTCTTTATGATGAGGCTGGGCTCCTGGTTACAAAACCTTGCAGAGCCCAGCCACATATCTATTTCTGTGGGATAGCAACCAAATAAATCAAATAGCAAAGGGGGAAAAAAGTAGTCAAGGGAAATGCAAGAGAATATGTTCCCACCACCACCACCATCTCGTCTGATATGAACTATTCATGTTTGCTTTTGACACTTTCCTTCCATTTCCCACCCCAGTATCCATTATTTAAATTATGTGCCATGAAGTTCCATATAGCAGCCAGTTACTTACAGCCACAGCAAAACAATCAAGGAAAAAGAAAATCCCATCGAGATGCTTTTTGCTCTTTTCAACTGGAATTTCCAAATGTTGGGATAGCCATGACAGGAAATTATACCGCCAAACCAAAGCATAAGAGTTGCTTTTATTCCTGCCTTGAACGACTTCAGATAGTTTTTCCCAATCATAAACAATGTTTTCAACATTTTGCTTTCTAAATCAGCACACCGTCTCCATGTCAGGTTTCATTCTCAGAAAATTGTTTAACATTGCCGTCTGTACAGAGGCCAAGCAATAAAATATTGTCTACCTGTAATCTAAAATAGTTTTTAGAACAGCAGCTCGTTTGACTGACATTTTAGTGGCTGGCTGGAGTGACTGGACCAAGATTCTTACTCAAAAATGCCCCTTCACAACAAAATAGAGTGAATAAACTAGGAAGCATTTTCCAAAACGAGGAAACATACCAAAAATCCCTACAGGCATGCAGTTCTTTTATGCTAATTTTAATGTGACTAATCTGCCAGAAAATGTGCTACTGACTCATACATTTGAAGGTATATATAGTATTTGATCTCACAGACTTTCTTTAACGTAACGTGATGGTAGGCATGTCCAAGTATATACATACATGAGTAAATATATAAAGCTGTGTAAATCTCACTATATGACAGAAGTTGCTCCTGCTCTAATAGCAGTCAGCATGGAAATCCAGAGGATTTTATGTGTACTTAAGTCAAAGTAATCCCTTTCTTAGTGTCATTGATTATTCCCATAGCTACCAGTATGCAACATATATATCAACAGTGAAATAGATATGAATTGTGATGAAACTGGTTGATAACTTATCATCACTGCCTACTATTACAAATTAACTTTGAAAAGATGGATGATAATAATACTTAGCACTTAATATCCATAAACCACAAAGCACTTTACAATGGCAGCTAGGTGATCTGAGATGGGGAAAAGACTTGATTGAAAGTCATACTGCATGTCAATACCTGAGCTGGGAACAGAACCCAGCTCAACTGGCTCCCAGGCAGTGGCCAAGATACTGCAGATCCTCCACTGTGATGCCTGTGACTCAGGCTGCGAAATGTGTTATATTTGGAGCTGCTCCGCCAGGTGAGCCAAAGGGAAATCACTATCCCACTGAAACAGCAGCAGGTGTGCTTAGCCTTTATGCTTGCAAGCCACTCATTGAAATTTATTAAATATTTTCAGATGTTCTTCTCAATTTTCAAATATATTGATTTATATTACAACACAGAATACAAAGTGCACAGTGATCACTTTATATTATTTTTATTACAAATGTTTGCAGTGTAAAAATGATAAACAAAAGAAATTGTATTTTTCAATTCGCCTCATACAAGTATTGTAGTGTAATCTCTATCACAAAAGTGCAACTTACAAATGTAGATTTTTTTGTTACATAACTGCTCTCAAAAACAAAACAATGTAAAACTTTAGAGCCTACAAGTCCTCTCAGTCTTATTTCTTGTTCAGCCAATCGCTAAGACAAACAAGTTTGTTTACATTTACAGGAGATGTTGCTGCCTGCTTCTTATTTACAATATCACCTGAAAGTGAGGACAGGTGTTCACATGGCACTTTTGTAGCCGGTGTTGCAACATATTTATATGCCAGATATGCTAAATATTTGTATGCCCCTTTATGCTTCGGCCACCATTCCAGAGGATATGCTTCCATGCTGATGATGCTCGTTAAAAATAATGCGTTAATTAAATTTGTGACTGAACTCCTTGGGGAAGAACTGTATGTCTTTGACTCTGTTTTACCCACATTCTGCCATAAATTTCATGTTATAGCAGTCTCGGATGATGACCCAGCATACGTTTGTTTTAAGAACACTTTCACAGCATATTTGACAAAACGCAAAGAAGATACCAATATGAGATTTCTAAAAATAGCTCCAGCACTTAACCCAAAGTTTAAGAATCTGAAATGCCTTCCAAAAATCTGAGAGGGACTAGGTTTGGAACATGCTTTCAGAAGTCCTAAAAGAGCAATACTCCGATGCGGAAACTACAGAACCCGAATCACCAAAAAAGAAAGTCAACCATCTGCTGGTGGCATCCTACTCAGATGATGAAAATGAACGTGCATTGGTCAGCTCTGCTTCGGATCGTTATCGAGCAGAACCCATCATCAGCATGGACACATGTCCTATGGAATGGTGGTTGAAGATGAAGGAACATATGAATCTTTAATGCACCTGGCACATAAGAATCTTGAAATGCAGGCTACAACAGTGTCATGCAAATGCCTGTTCTCACTTTCAGGTGACATTGTAAACAAGAAGCAGGCAGCATTATCTCCTGCAAATTGTAACCAAGTTTGTTTGTTTAAGTGATTGGCTGAAGTAGGACTGAGTGGACTTGTAGGCACTAAAGTTTTACATTGTTTTATTTTTCAATACAATTATTTTTTGTAAATAATTCTACATTTGTAATTTCAACTTTCACGATAAAGAGTTTACACTACAGTACTTGTATGAGGTGAATTGAAAAATACTAATTTTTTACAGTGCAACATTTGTAATAAAAATAAATATAAAGTGAGTACTATACACTTTGTATTCTGTGTTGTAATTGAAATCAATATATTTGAAAATGTAGAAAACATCCAAAGATATTTAAATAAATGGTATTCCATTATTGTTTAACAATGTGATTAACTTTTTTAATCTCGACAGCCCTAATTGTAAGATATTTTAAGATGGAGCCATACCACTGGCCATATCCATATCAACAGGCCAAAGGAGGCAAAGAAAAGGAAAAACAAAGGCAAGTATGTCCAGTGAAAAGGTGCTTTGAGAAGCTATTGTTTAAAGAGCATGAGAAAACATCTTATTTTTTAAAAATAATAGAGGATCCCACACTCTTATTATTATTATTATTTATTATTTCAATGATACTTAGAACCTCTAGTCAAGGACCAAGAGCCCACTATGCTGGGTGCTGTACAAAACACAGAACAAAAAGTCCCTGCCAGAAAGAGCTTACAATCTAAGTAGAAAAGACAGTGGCGGGTCAGTGGCAAAACTAGGAACAGAACACAGGTCACCTGACTTCCAGTCCAATACCCTATTCATGAAAATACATAACCTCCCAATTGAAGTGCCTCACAGTTATGGTTGACACTGAGCTTTGCAATTATACTAGGGATTAAATCCCTTTGTTGAGCATGAACACCAATGTGCACCCTCACCAAATTTAGAGTAGCACCTATTCTAAGCGCACAGCTGGAATGTTTTGAAAACTTACAAATAAGTCTACTTAACAGTTTAGGAGTTGGCCATACTGTGTCAGACTGATTGTCCAGGTAGCCCAGTATCTTCTGATCGTGGCCAATGCAAGATTCTTCAGAGGGAATGAACAGAAGAGGACAATTTATCGAGTGATTCATCCCTTTTCATCCAGTCCCAGCATCTGGCAGTCGGAGGTTTAGGGACACCCAGAGCATGGAGTTGCATCCTTGACCATCTTGGCTAATAGTCAATAATGGACCTATCCTCCATGAACTTATTTAATTCTTTTTTTAACCCAGTTATACTTTTGGCCTTCACAACGTTCCCTGGCAATGAGTTCCACAGATTGACTGTGCATTATGTGAAGGAATACTTCCTTTTCTTTGTTTTAAACTTGCTGCCTATTAATTTCATCAGATAGGTTACATAGCACAATTAGTCATTCTACAATTTTATATTTGAGTTCTTTCAGAACTCTTGGGTGAATACCATCTGGTCCTGGTGACTTATTACTGTTTAATGTATCAGTTTGTTTCGAAGCCTTCTCTACTGACACCTCAATCTGGGACAGTTCCTCTGATTTGTCACCTAAAAAGAACGGCTCCTCTTTGTAAATCTCCTTCACATCTGCAGTGCAGACTGATGCTGACCATTCATTTAGCTTCTCTGCAATGCCTTGTCTTCCTTGAGTGCTCCTTTAGCATCCTGATTGTTCAGTGGCCCCACTGATTGTTTGGCAGGCTGATGCACTTAGTTTTTGTGTCTGTTGCAAGTCGCTCTTCAAATTCTTTTTTGACCTGCCTAAATTAGACTTTTACACTTGACAGTTTATGCTCTTTTCTGTTTTCCAGTATCTGAAATAATGCCTTATTTTACAAGAGAGTGAAAAACTTTGATCTCCAACCAGAAAAAGCTCGGACACAACGAGTTTTAAAAGTAGCACATATGATAATCCAAGTTCTCCCTAGCTTCCTGGACCCTGACCCAGTTTCAAATCCTTCTTCCCATGAAAGCTGGTAGCCATACATGTCGATAGGTGGGAGGGGTGGCACTGTCTGAGCAGAGGCAGTGAGCAGGGCAGACAGATTCATGCTGATTCAAGCATTTCCTGGGAAACCTTTTGTGCCCCTGTGGAAATTCAAGTTGCCCTCCCTTTGCCAAGTCATAAGGGACCATCTTCTGTACTTGAGATGAAGCTCCCCCTGGAAACAGCTGACTCAGAGGGATGTAATTTATTCTTCCCCAAACTAGCAAGAGTGAATATTTGCACATGTTTCATTGTTCCCTCTGTCAATATAAAATACTATTAGCTGTTCATATTTTAGGCCACAACTTTTGTTTCATCAACCCTTCAGATTTTTATTTTGCAAATCCTCATGTTCTAGAAAATACATGGGCTTGTATTAAAAAAGGCCCAGGAGAGTCGTCATGATTCCAGATACTGGAAAAATCTTTGTCTATCTCATCGTCATCAAACTGGCACTTGTTCCATGTGAGTCAGATGCACAAGAAGTGCCTGAAAAGAGTCAAAGGGCAAAGTGTGCCATGAAAACTCGTGGTCACAAGATTACATTTCTTTGTTTAATGAACTAGCTTTGTCATCTCAAAGGCTGAAATCCTGCACATATAAGAAGTGAACTAATTTTTTTTAAAAGTTAGTGAGATGCTATGCATGCATCCAAATAACAGAATATTAGAAAAATGAGATTGAGTCTGACTACAGCAGACTGAGTTTCATCTTTAATTTAATTTTCTAAGAAACGTACTGACAAACATTGGAAAGCCAAAATCCACATACACACACGTGATTACACTTTAAATGATCAAAATTTTGATGCTTTTATTATAATCCTTCTGCATCTAGAATCCTTAATCCACCTCTGACCACTGTAGATGTATTCTCACAGCTGCATTAAAACACCAAACAGGCAAAGCATGTGCTTCTCTGGCTATATTTAGATTCATGCATATTTCCTCCCTCCATCATTCATAGTCCTTAATGACGCTGCTCACGGAAACAGCTAAAGTGGGGGGACGGGGATGGCAGGGGTGGGTCAGGATTATGCAGAAACCTTCCAGCCCTACGTTCTCTTCTGCGCTCCCATGTCACAATGCAGTGACTCAGGGGGTTCACGACCACAAAGCCACCAATGGATGCCTCTTGTATTAAGCTGCACACCCAGACAAGAAAAAGCAAGGGTGGGGGGGGGAGGACGGGGAGAGGGAGAACACAGAGAAAGAAAGAGAAAATGAATTGATACAAGGAGAACTGCAGCAGCTGTGTGCCAGAGCAATGGACAAAGTCAACAGCTGAGGAGGCTGAGGACGCACATTAATAAACTAATCGTGGAGAAATGGGAGCCTCCAACCAAAAAAATGTGATTAAGGATTTTAGCAGTCTCACCAGTTACTAAGCGATTTCACAACTGGAGTCATATTCAATCCAGCATTTCTCCCTGGGACAGATGTAGCGCACACTGTTTATTACATATGAAACTAATTTTTCTGGGACAAGTTTGTGGGAGAGGTTCTGAATATTGCTATCTTGTTTCTCTGAGTGCATCTTTTCACCTCATTCCCCCTACCCCCCGCCCCAAGGATGAAATAGAGGAGAAATATCAAAAATGCACAGGCATAAAAGCTTAGTAAACAGCATTTGCTCTGTGGTCCTGTGCTGTGTACATGAAGTGCACCCGTCAGCTCTATGACTAATGAAAAGTACATATTGAAAGTTCATAAATCATGGAAATATTTGCCTTGAATAAGATGCTACCTTCTCAGTGCTTTTCCTATCCAGTGAAAACCTGTCTTAAGTGACCATTCTAGAGACCATAATGGAGAGTTGCTTAAGAATAGTGGTGATCTAATAATGGTGGAGCAGAACTGTACTCAGTACTTCAAGGACATCTCTTAAGACAGGAGAATGCCTGATAAGGGTGGACTCTGGTAAAGGCATCAGTTTTGCCACAGCCATTTCTTGATGGTTCGCTAGATGCTGGGAAGTATAAATGGATTCTAAATATTCTGGGCCAGATTCCCAGCCCTTTTGTGCCCCCGTGAGCAGTGCAAAGAGGGCATAACTCAGTACAGTGGGCCAATTAACACAGCTGGAGGGAATTCTCAACTAATGTAAAGCCAGCAGAGCCAACTCCTGTGCCACTCTCCCCCGACATAGGGAGCACTAGCAGAGAGAGAAAGCATGATAAAGTGAGGTGGCAGGGATGAAGTGCAGGGTTTGTTCCTTTACAGCAATTCTCAGACGGCTTATAACCTCCTAGGAACTCCAGTCTGTTGTTGTAAATTAGAGCGGCCTTTAGGCTGCTTTAAATTATGTCAGGTCTAGGGCAGTTTCAAAATCAGGTGCTGTCCCCCCCCCGCTCCTCTCTGCCCCCTCCTCCCATCACTCCCACCTATGGCCACTAAAAAGTGGGAGTGCACATTCTCCTGGTCCCGTTCCAGCGCCCCTGCCCAGAACACATTTAAATGGGGTGAAGCTCTTCTCTCCACAGAGAACCAGTGCAAGACCTGTGCATAGAGAGACAGGTGTCCAGTCAAAAAGGGATCCTGGTGGCACCGGTCAGCACTGCTGACCGGGCCACTGACTGTTCGGTTTGCAGCACCATGCAGCAGGGCTGGCAGGCTCCCTCCTAGCTGCCATGCTGCGTGGCTCCCAGGTTGGGAAGCAGCTGGCATGTCTGGCTCCTGGCCTTAGGGGCTGCCGCGGGGGGGGGGGCATTCTGTCCCCCCTCCCCTGCAGGTGCAGCTCCCATTGGCTGGTCAGGGCAGGGGAGGAACTAGCACGACTGGCGAGTGCTCAGCAGGTGGCTGTTGAGGGGTCACATGGCGTGTGCCTCTCCCGCTGCTGCCCGGCCCTCTTCTCCTCGTGCTCCTCATGTGGCTGGGCTCGAGCTGCAGCACGTGGCATTGTTGCGAACTGTGGTCTGTCGCCCCATCGCTGGCACCCAGGCATTGGAGGTCTGTGTATCCCCGTGTCCGAGTGCTGGGAATGGGGCTGCACACCCATTCCCCTCACTGTAACCCTCCCCGTCCCACCCCTGTCCCCCTATCCCCCTGACTGCATCCCTCCCCTGTCCCATCCCATTCTGCCCCCCGCACCTGTCCATCCCAGCCCTGTACCACTTACAGTGCTCCCCCACCATCCTCTCCACCTCCCAAAGCCACCACCCCCATGTTCCTCACCCCTGCACCCCATTCACTTCCATACACTGCTGTGCTCCCGTTATATCCCTGTACACTCCTGTGCCCCCCCACATCCACATACAGCTGGAGCCTTCTGCCTCCCCCTACATCCCCCCATATATCCCCCCTACTCCCGTCTCTCCTTCACTGCTCCTCTCTCACCCCCTCCTTGCTCTTGTCCTTGTCCCCTTTCCCTCCCCATCCTCTCTCCTCCACACTACACCCCATTTTTTCCCATCCAACCCATGCTCCTCCCTTCCCGGCTGGGTGATTTAGGCAGCCCCTGGAAAAGTATATGAAAAAGTGTCTCTGTGTAGGCAAGTGTGTGCATGCATGTATGTATGTAAGATACTTTGTGTCTTTGTGTAGGGAGGCATGTGTCTTGCCGCATGTGGGTATACCTATGTGAATAAAATTTGCAGCCGAACTCTGACTTTAATTCTTTTGCTCGTTTGTACACAAAAACATTGCTGACATAAAATATGTGGTATTCATTTCATAACAAGTTTTTAAAAGAGAAAGGAACTCTAACAGAAATGTATTATTTCTTAAAAAGTGAATGTTGACTAGTAATTGAAGAAAAGCCAATGTTTCATACTTTCTCCCCACCTTTGTCTAGCTACATTATCAACTCTTTGTTGCATACCTTCTCTTTTTATGTGCATGTCCAGCACCTACCACCCTGGAGCCCTGATGTGAGTGAGTTAGTGAGAGATACCCAGATAATCCCGGCAAGTGACCCGCACACACACACTGCAAGGGAAGGTGAATAATCCCCCAGGTCTCTGCCAATCTGATCAAGGGGAACATTCCTTTCCAATCCCACATATGGCCATCAGTTAGACCCTGAGCATGTGAGCATACATTCTGCTCCACTGAAATCAATGGCAAAGCTCTCGCAGGCTTTATTCAAGCAGAATCAGATACTATGCTCTTTTATGAAGCAATTATCTGTACATGGGATGTTATACATAGCCCCTTGTTTCTCCCTAAATTATAAATACAAACCTGATGCTTAAAAGAAAAAAATGGTATTTAACGTCAATAGTGCAAAAATTATACTGATAAATTGGAAAAACCATCAACCATCAGTATTCAATAATAATACGAGTTTGAGCTGTTTATCAGTAAAACCTGGTGGAAAAAACAAACATAACAACAATATGTGTGTTTTATGGCAGGTTATCCCATCAGTTCATCACGTCTGGCCCACTAATATGGGCCACTGCCTGGTGCTTCAAAAGGGCATAACTGAAATCTAAAATTCACCTAGCCAATTATTCAATGCAGTACAGAAGGGAACATTTTCCTTTTTACCTGCCTGCAATCTGCTTCTGTCCTGAAGAATATTTGATTATCCTTATCTCACCTTGCATAACAGCTCCTGCTAAGAGCAGTAATCAAGACAAATGTGTGTTAAAAGAGTCCAGTATTTCTGAGAATTTTGATTCAAAGTTATAGTAATCATCATCTAATCTAAAGTTCACAATATTAATCACTTCAATTTTAAGGGAAAATAATATGAACCTTTTCTCTCCAATGGCTGAGTTAGCGCTTTTTAAATTAGCATTATTCTTTGTAACTATAATTACTATTGAAATCATTATAGTTTCCTGGGAAGGTACAGTTTGTTTCCTTCAAATTTTATACACTACAATGCTCAAAAAAATGTGTGAAAATATATTATAAGCTTCTAGAGCTATACTGTTATAGCAAATTGTAGAGTATGGTGCTAAAGATTCAATAGCGAACAATAGTGAGAAAGGTAAATAGTTATCATTTTTAAAAGATTAATACCAAGCTTCCACAACAAACTTATCTGTCTTTCAAATTAACTGATTCATAAGAGTTTGATTCTTCTAGCTAACCACCAAAATTTAATGTGCCCCACAGGATTTTTACGTAAAAATTGCCACACAACTTCAGAGCAACGCTATATCTATTCCAGTATGCAAAGGCTTCACAGGAAAGTGTTAAGGAAAAAAAGGGGGGAATCATCTTTCCACAAAAGAAGTCAGTTATACCATGAATCCTGAGATTTTACATTACATGTAAATTGTATCTAAGGTTCACAGGGACTTAAATCCCAGGTATGGTTTGGGATCCCTTCCTACAATTGAGTATTTAACCAACAAGTAAACATTGCATTCCTTCAGCTCTAATTCTGATACTGCACCTTACTCATGTGATGGCCCATTGCTTTCTTATATAACTAAGGTTTGTAGTCCCCAAGTTCCACTTTATTAGATTAGAAACATTTTACTACCTGACTTCCACACAAACCTGCTGAAATCTATTTTACTGGAGAAGAAATTCACCAAAGTCATTATAAAAGAGGGATGAAAGATTCTCCTTTCAACATTCACATGTAGTTCCCATTATTAGTCTTACAGCCTCTGGCTCAAGCCCTCCAGTCAAAATATGTAGCCAAAAAAAGTATACTGCATGGAAATGCCATTCTCCTAGGGTATGTCTACAGTACAAAATTATGTCAACCCAAGTTACATCAACTTACAGCCGCTGCAGTAATTAAATAGCTTTTGCATGTCCACATTATGGACCTCATGTGGGCCATGTGTGTCCTCACCAGGAGCACTTGCACAGATTTAACTGTCAATGTGGCCATTGTGGGATTGCTTCTGGAAGGCAACAACAGTTGATGTAAACAACATAGTGTCTATACCAGTGTTCCGCCGCTTGTGCAAGGAAAGCCCCTGGCAGGCCGGGCCGGTTTGTTTACCTGCCACGTCCGCAGGTTCAGCCGATCGCGGCTCCCAGTGGCCACGGGTTCACTGGTCCAGGCCAATGGGAGCTGCTGGAAGTGGCAGAACAAGTCCCTTGGCCCGCACCACTTCCAGCAGCTCCCATTGGCCTGGAGCTGCGAACCGTGGCCACTGGGAGCCGCGATCAGCCGAACCTGCGGACGCGGCAGGTAAACAAACCGGCCCAGTCCGCCCCGCCAGGGGCTTTCTCTGCACAAGCAGCGGAACAAGTTTGGGAACCACTGCTCTACACTGACACTATGCTGACCTAACTACATAGACGTTGACTCTACACCTCTCATTTAGGTAGAGTTATTAAGTTGGTGTAGTGGGTGAGTTACACTGGCAAGCGACATTTTAGCGTAGACACTTGCAGAGTTAGGTCAACATAAACTGCTTTATGTCAGCCTAACTCCAGTGTAGACCAGGGCCTAGCTAACAACCTCACCAAAACTGTTCACACATTCTTTGAGTCACAAACAGTAGTTTAAGGATTTTACTTTTCTTCCTGCATAACCTGAAAAGCTCCTGCAAATGTTGGGGCAATTTCAAAACTAATCAAGCCATCAAAATACTTTAAGTACATCTCCCTTACAGAATTAGCCCATTTCAAAATGCTTTTTACATGCTTGTTAAAGCTTTTTATCCTCTGGGTCTGCAGGGTTAACATTCCCTAAAGGCGGTTCTAGGAAGCTAACACCACTCTATAGGATCAAAGACCATATTTTTCCTTCATCTGTGTCCTTCAGTAAATTCTAAAAGCCCTGTAGTTTTTAAAGATAAAAACCATTCTATTAAACAGAGCTTCATTACAAGGGTAGAAGACACAATAAAAAAAAATACAGACCACTTTTGTTCTTAAGGAAATAAAAATAAAATCTTAATTTTCTTTATTTTCAGGTTCTGTGTGATCATATTTATAACCAGCCAAACAGAGCAGAGAACTCAATTAATCAGAAAGTGTAATAAGACCTATACTGGGATAGTCTCAACGAACAGAAAGAAACCTACAAATTCTTCTGCAAAAGGAAGAGAAGGAAAATAACTAAATCTGAACATATTACAGACTTTCTAACTTATGTGTGACCAGCTGAATGAAAATGGTGAATCTAACCTTGCCATAGAAATAAGTTGTTCAGTAGTATCCCTGATAAAGCAATGGTGAGGAAAATGCATGCTAGATTCTAAATTTGGTTCACAAAATATTTTAGCCCTTTTCAAAGGTGATCATCAAAGACAATACAAATCAATGGATGGCTGTTTTTCCTCATCACTCTTGAGAGCAACAGTAGAACTTTTAAAAATCCATGGAAGTAGTGATATACTACCTGCCACTGGCACTTCTATGCCTTCATGTGATCCACAACAGAAATAGTGGAGAACAGGATTTCAGATGAAATATCAACTTTATCAGAAATCTCAGAGGTGGGGCTGAATTGTAATCTGAAGGGGTCAATAATGTGTTTTAAATATTTGCTCCTTTGTATTTAGGATACACTGCAGTGAATGATAATCTATATCAGAGGGACAAGTTCTTCCTTTCTAGCAATAAGTTCAGGACTGCCAATGTCTGTGACTCAACAAGTACCATCTGAACCTGTTCACCATGCTGCTTTCTCTGCCAGTCCATTCCCCTGTATATGGCTAGGATTGGAAGAAATATGCTTTAAAAAGATATTACACCCCAAAAGCTTGGAATTCACTACATAAGCAGCTGTAGTTAAATGTGAATTCTTTGTATGGATTACGAGGCTATTAGTGATAGCAATTTGCATATGGAACTTTATTGAAAAATGTGTGTTACTGGAATTTTACAACTTTAATATATTAATAGGAAGTATATGTTCTTAAATGTATTAAGTTCCTGGTTTCTGAAATTTACTATTTTATGACATATACTAATGGAAGCAACCTTAACTAAATTTATTACTATATTTTTATTTTAATTGATATAAATATCTATTCCTTTACTGAATCTCACTGAACAGGAGTACTCTGGATTTATTCTCTATTTAAATGTTTATTTTGACGCTAACTGGGAAAAACCAGGCCATAAAAAATAGTGTGTGCATTTTTTGCTATGTTGAGAAAATGAAGCTGTATCTTGGCTCAAAAAAATTCTAATCATAATGCACAAACAAGAAATGGTGTATTTAGCAACTGGGTTTTCGTTGTTATTCCCTTGCAAATGTCACTTCAAGCTCCAATCATTATAGATAAATCAGGTCTAACAAAACTATTTCATTAACTACCACAATCAAATTCTTTAGATCATATATTCATGTCTCCCTTAGAAGTTAACTTTAGTACCACTCCCGAATCTACAGTGCAGAGTTTCCAATTCTATCCTAGAAGACAATCACATTCTTCTCACTGGTCATTGGAGGATTTGTGGCAATCTATTTATTGTTGTATTTTTTCCCGATTTTTCTGTGTGGTCTTTTAAAATGAACCTGTGAGAGCATGTTGATGAACAACATTCTGCTTTGCCAACAACAATTTTTTTAATGCATCACCTATTCCTTTTTCTCTCATATTTATGAAATTAGCCTCCCTCCACCCTGAGGACATACACCACAAAGCATTTATTAAATGGTGACATGGTTTATTGGAGCAGAGAGCATTCGTACATACATAGTTGTGTTCTCTTGCTGTTATTAACCAGGGACCGAATTCCATGCTATACAGTCCATGAGATTTGAGGACTTCAATAGCTCAGACACAGGTGAGAGGTTTTTTGCAGGAGTGGGTGGGTAAGATTCTGTGGCCTGTGTTGTGCAGGAGGTCAGACTAGATGATCATAATGGTCCCTTCTGACCTTAATATCTATGAATCTATATCCAAAACACTCCCAGTGACACCAGTGAGAATTTCGAACAAGCAAGGACTGTGGAGCTGGGCACCAGGTCGTGTTACATTTCTACTGAAATCCATAAACAAACAAAATAACTAAGTGTTTACGGTTCAAAATATTGTTTTTCCAACAAAATTGCTACCACTCGCATCAATTTTTAAAATGTTCACCAGGGATCAGTATTAGCTTCGTGGCAGCAGACTTGCCATGCACTGCAACAACCAGGAAATGAAGCCTCTTATTCTGATCTCTGCGTTCCTTCCTTTTCTCAGATTAGTAGGTCTAGCATCGCTGCCATTTGAACATTGGCAGAATTAGCGTTATACCGCACAAGCTGTTCAGGCCCTGGCAGTGGCATATTCATGGCAGAGCAGCGTAGCCCAAGCTGTTTCAGTGGAACATTACTATAGTGAAGCATGAGCAAGGCTGAGCCCTGGTCATGTGAGAATTCAGCTTCTGCAGTTAAGCTGCAGAGGGCCCTCATACTAAATTTAATGCAGTAGATAATGTTCAGCTGAGGTATATGATCTAATGCTTTCTCTGTACTCCCAGGGGATTAGATAATTGATTGGTGAAGCATGCTGAGTTATAGTAAACAACATGTCTGCATCAGGCCAGCCATCAAATTGTATTTAGTTCTATTCATCATCAACTTTTTTATAGCCAAAGCCCTTGGATTGTTGGAAACAGGTTTTTTTGAATCACACTCAGCTGCCTCCTTGCCACCCTTAACAATATCCATTTACAAAAGTCACTTAGTATATTGGAGAGATGGGATAACGCCTTCCCTCTTCTCTCACGATGAACTCCACCTCCCTTATTAATAGCCACTCCCTTCCTACCCCTTTCCTCTCGCAGAGGAAGCAGAAAAACAGCTGTCTTCACAGATGACATCAAATCTGTTCTTTGGCTGACAAGCAGAGAATGCTGATAATTGGGGCTGTCTGCTCCAACTCATCCACGAAAGCAACAGCTTCTACTAGCCTGAGGCCTACACACTTGAGTCCTCCCTTGCCAGCTTTTTGAATGAGCTAAGATAATGCAAGAGAGTTGAATGCGATCTTCATGCTTAAGCCAAGAGTCTAATGCATTTCTGGAAACAGAAATCAGATATGATGTATAAAATGATTATACATCCCTTGCTCTGTCAATGCTTAGCTGCATGACCCGGGCAAGTGTATTAAACTGTGATTATTTTCAGAAAAGAGATTACATAAAAATGGCACCTCCTTACTCAACCAATCTGCTCCCTGCTTGTTGTCAACCACACCTGCTCACTTTGTGACAAAAAGATGATTTTAAATACTTAATTAGCTTCTGTTATCCCCAAACAGCCAGAAGTGGGCCCCGCCCATGCTCTGCCCCCAGACTTCCCCTCCTGCTTCCCGCTCTGTGTCTCCACCTGTGTGGTGGCCCCAGCTTGGGCTGCACCGCCCATACTCCTGGCACTCTGGGACTGAGGGTGTTGGGGCCATGCCGCCCGCCCTGCCAGTGCTGAGGCTGTGCCACCAGCCCTCCCAGCCGCTCTGGGGCTGAGGAGCCTTCAGCCACGGCATCTTCACTCCCGATGCTCCGTGGCTGAGGGGGCTGTGGCCGCAGTGCCCACACTCCTGGCGCTCCGGGGATGGAGGTGCTAGCCTGGGGCGGAGGCCAGCAGCCGCAGTGGGGGGGCTCTGGGCTCAGCCTGATAGAGGGGGCATGCCGCAGGCAGAAGAAGCGGGACTGGGAGCTAGCCTCCCCCCAGCCAGCGGTTCACACACCGCCCATCAGTGTAAATCCAGAATTTAACTTCATTAAACTCAGCACTGAAGAAACAGACCAAATTTGCTGCACATTTTCAAATGCAGCGTGTTTAACTCAGATTACAGAGTCGTGTAACTTAACTTCATTCTAACTATACTTATACACATCAGCTGGACCCAGCTTGCTGGTGACGATGCACAAGTCAGAAAGAAAATCTCTGAGGGTTTTATCCTGAAATCTTACTTTCAGATCACAGGTAGAACCGGAAGGGTTAGGAAAAAAACATCCGTTTACCAACTGAGCACATATTTGGTGTGAAAAAATCACGCCAGAAACACATGAAATGCAACTTTTTTTTCAGATCATTAAAAAGGAAAAAAACTGAAACAAACTGTGTCTCAGTTTCCCCTTCTGTCAAATGAATAATCATACTTAGCTACTTCACAGGGACTGTTGTGAGGATGAATTAATGTTTGTTAAGTACTGAAATTCTAGGATCAAAAGGGACTATGGAAGTTCAAGGTCTCTTTGCTTTCTCCTTTTTCCTCTCACCTTCCTCCTTCCCAACCCAACCAGATCCTTCTGTTTCCCCCTCACTTCATCCTTCCATTCCTCAGACGTCCAGCTCCTCCTCCCTGTGCAACACACTACTACTTCCCCCACAGGGTCCCCAATTCCATCTTTTTTCAACCCCAAAAAACTCTTTATAACCCAACTTTTTCATGTTACCTACCAACATGCTCCATAGACTGTTGCTTGTTCTCCCCCATCAAAACCAACTACTGTTGAAGGGGTCACATTATGAAAATAGAAGGTCTCAGCTCTGGACCTCTTCCTCTTGGGCACTGAGTAGCATCTCTGTTGGAATTAAACATGCTCCGTGGTTCTCTCAAGCCAACGATGTCCCAGCATACATTGCCTCCTCTGATTCCAAGGAAGCCCAAAATACTTACAACCAAGTTGCTGCAAATCAAATAGTTTCTTAAATGATTAAATGCCTGGGTTAATCTAATTAGGGATCCTCAAACTTCATTGCACCATGACCCCCGTCTGACAACAAAAACTACTACACAACCCCAGGAAAGGGGACCGAAGCCTGAGTTCACCCGAGTCCTGCTGCTCCAGGTGGTGCTTTGGCTTCAGCACTGGACCATTGGGATCAGGCTTGGGTCACCGCCCCAGCAAGTCTAATGCCAGCCCTGTGACCCCATTAAGACAGGTTTGCAACCTACTTTGGGGTCTCGATCCACAGTTTGAGAACTGCTGATCTAATGTTTTATATAGTCCAGCCTGTAGACCTGACAAATATCAAATAGCAAGGTAACTGGAGAGGAAACTTTTGCTGTTTATTAAGATCTCTGGAGAAATCAGGTGACATTAGATGATGAAATCAGGCCCCCGCAAAATAATGAGGCTGGCTTAAAAATCATTAGAATTTAAAGAATGCTACATTTTGGGTTCTGGGTTTTGAATCGTTAAGAGTCATGACTGCCTCCACAACCCTGAGGGATAGAAACTTACTTCAAAAAAGAAAGAAAAAAGAAAGAAGGACATAATGTGAAATTATAAATAAATTATGACAATTGGCTTAGATTGCACATTGATGTGCTTAGAATGGGTGCACTCCAAATTTCATTTCAGTTTCATAGCTGGGTTCATGGTTCCAGCTTGTTAAATGTCAGAAATATCGCTGGAATTAGTAATACCTCTAAAACAAGAATGGACTTTTTGAATTGTGTCCAGTGTACTTCCCCATCTCATAAGGCTGCTGAGGATTAATTAACTGATATTTTTTTAAATGTTTTGGAGATGGAAACTGATATATAAGTGTTAAAATGCTATTACTGGCAATAAAAAAAATTGCCTTCCCAAATCTTGACCCTATCTCTGTAACGAAGAAAAAAGGTTACAAAAGAAAGCTATTAAGTCACGGCCTAATAAATTGTTAAGAGAAACACTGAGTCCACTGTATGCATTGGCAGGAAAAAAGTATACAAAGTATTTCAGACAGAACTGAGAAACCAGTCAGCAGTTTTATTCTTTCCTTGATCTTGCAAACTGGGATTCTTCACAAGCAGGAACCCACTGAACAAAGTAAACAACTGAATTCAGCAAATATACCACACTGTGTCAATGGTATATATGGTACTGCATGTATTTCTTCAAGCATGTTTATGTCTAAAGTTTAGAAAATAGCATTAATATATAGCAGCCTTTAATCTGTACATTGCTATTAATCAGGGGTATACAGCTTTTAAAATTTTTAATTTTATTTACATTGCCCCAAACTATTTCTGCAAATGAATGTAGTTCCCTCAGAAAAGATCCACAGTTCCCATGCATGGAGCTAGTCTGGCATGGGGTGACCTTTGTTCACTAAACCACAGCCATATTGTACATGGCCCCCTAGGATGTGCGTGTTCCAGATGGGCATAGTCATTTTGTTTTAAGTAGGAAACCAATACATGACCTGCCCATCCAGCTTGCCAACATTCCCTCTGCAAACATTTACAATCCATGCATTTTGCTATCCAATTACTCTACATACCTTCCAGTCATAAAGATACTTGTGTCTATAATATATTTCTTTTATTTGTTTCATTTTCATTACACACAGGACTCGGGCAGTAAAATAGAGTGAAACATTTTACAGCCTGCAACCCACAGCAGCACAGAAACCATAAGGAATTCACAGATGTGATTACCTTCTTCTAAGTTAAAAGCATTACTTCAGAAAGGTCATTTCATAAAATGGGTTGATTTGCTGAAGAATAAACATACCTCAGCTTGTCCAACAGCCAATCCTCCAGACGAACTCTTGTCAGCCTGGTTTAAACAAAGGGTTGCTTTAATTAGTGAAATATTACCAACTGACTGGGCAAATTCCAAAAATACTTCACTACAATTAGGAAAGCTTTCCTTCTATTCATTACTACACAGCATTTAAGAAATAATATTTAACCCCTTGACAGCCATATAGGTATACCTTAAGTAAGCCCCATGCAGTCTCCCCCAATTGTCTCTCACAATACCGGCTAACATGCTATGGAAAAATCGTTGCTGCATCAGAAAGGCTTCTGGCAGATATTATTAATTTCAGGTTTCAGTTTCTATTTTTATTTGCGTCTTTGGCTCCTTTACCAAAGTGTAACTTCCTAGAAAATTCTTTCTTTGCAGATTTATTTTGGTGTGTTTATACAGAAATTTTGACTCCATACATTTGATCAAAAATGGGTTGCTTCATTAGCAATGCAATAAGCACAAGAGGTTTTTTGGAAGTCTCATACTGTTTTTAATACAGTCTCATTAATTGTTCCCACCCTATATGTAATAATCTACATCCTTACACATTGGAGAAGACCTCTGTGTTAGACCGAATGCTTATCTCTCTCACCAACAGAAGTTGGTCCAATAAAAGATATTTTATTCTCTCTCACCCACCTTGTCTCTCTGATATCCTGGAAGCAACATGGCTGATCATATATGATAGATGTCCTTTACAGCCAAATTTCCAAAAATAGGCACTGAAGCTCTGCATGCGCATTCATCCTCGTTGCATGTGCACGTGCAAATGCTTGTTGGCTTGTTTTAAGATTAAGCTAAAGTGTCGTTATGACATACCATGGCTCATAGTCAATATAAACCAATCATTCCTAACTAAGGGCTTAATACAGAGTATTAAGAAGTATGAGCTATTACTCTTACCCTGCTCTTTATCAGCTCTTGCCTGTGTTTAACTGTCCCATATCTTTGGTCAGAAATTATAAGTCTTTTAAATGGCAATGGGTCAGATCCTGCTCATTTTTCTTACATGAGATGTCCCATTGAGTACACTGGAACTATTTATGTGAACAAGGCTTTGACTCTTGGAACCTATCTTCCTCACTAATTCTGATCTTATGCAAGCAAGATACCTTACGAATTTTTCACGGAAATTTCCCCTTAGCAGGACTATTCCTTTTGTAAGCATTACCCTATAATTTACTCCTATCTTGCTATTTCATGTTATTTATTGTAGCCATAGTTTATACTATATCTGGATGCCTTTAAAAACTAATTTTAGAGTCAACATCTTGCTATATAATCTATGCAAGGTTTACTTATCATCTAACCTAATGTTATAATTTTCTACACTCTCAACCTGTTTAAATCCAACAATTTACTTTTTCTAAGAGAAGGTAAGTGCCATACATGTCATCTCAGGAGGATGTATATTTGGTTTTGCATTACAAGAATCATATATTTACATCGGTTGTAAATTTGTTCTCACAAACCCCACTTTTGTAGATACAGGTGGTTATGGCTCATATATGGCAGTCAATGGGATTTAGGCTCCTAAATGCCTATGCCACTTTTGAAAGTGAGACTTAGGATCATAACTCACTTAGGATGCTGCTATGTAGAACCCAGCAATGCCTAAATACCTTTACAAATCTGTGGAACATGTATGAGAAAACAGGCATTTTTGCAGACACAAGTTGAAAGGGAGCAGCTGATAACCTAGTCCTCTAATAAGGTTTTATTGTTATTGTTTTTAATAATTGCTTCATATGAATCTTCAGCAGCCCAAGCATCACTGAAAGGGAAATGTTGGGACCCGAGTCCTTTTCCCTGTAAAGGATGCAATAAAGCCTATATGTATCCTTTAAAAAACCCACAAAAGCTGAAAATATACAGTTGTATTTCAGCTTCATATCCATTGGTAACTGTTTTATAGAATAGTTAAACAATGTGTGTGCGACTTCTCTTAGCCCACTGGACTTTCTTCAGCTGTCAACATCTACTGTGTGAGTACACAGCAGCAATTGCCAAGTCCCACAGAACATAATAATGCAAGTTTAATAAATCATAATTATTCATTGTAACTCATTAAATTAGTGGTTCCCAACATTTTATAATGATGCCAAGCCATCTATGGGGAATGACCCAGCATCTCCAGGTTGAAAAGCACGAGCCTCTAGTACTTGGGTCAAGGAACCAGGTCCAATATTCAGAAGCAATAGCTGACTCATAAACCTCTATCAGAGGTTCATCCACTAGAGGGTGACAAACAGCCACACTGTGGTAGCATGGGTTAAACATCTGTAGTGAATCTCTATCTTAAAATGGCTTGGAGGATGGATGTTTCCTTGTGCCCATTTGCACCACACCCTGGCATAGCGGCCACCATTATCTTCTTTTTCTTCTGAAATAAAGTCAATGCTCTACAGAAATCAGTTCATCCTACCCATAGATGTATAGTGTGAAGTGCAAATCTGGTAGCCATATTGAACCAGCAACTCTACACAACTGCTTTTAGTAGAGGGGGAAGGGAACAATGCCGTATCTAACTAAAACTACAGGGGGTGTTGAGATGGACAGAATGAAATTACTCATGCTGGAATATGGGCAGGATACTTGGCCGAGCACAGCAATGCTCATTAAAAGTTCTAAGGGACCTTTAATACCCAAAGAGATAGTTGAAACATTCAAAACAAAAGCCCCTCAACTACCACAGCTGAAATTTATAAGCAACACAGAAATTATTTGACTGAGACCACAGTAAAAGAAAATTTATTTTAAAAACTGAGGTACTTTAATTTCTTCCTGACAACCTGTTCTGGAATCAGTTAGGGTAACAGATATGTGGAGTGCCAGTCATTAAATTCTGCTATTTAACATCTTCAGCATCAAATGTCCATAGTTTAACATACAGTAAATAAACAGGCTTGCCAATTTTCCGTTGTGGCATGTTGTACATGAACATTATATCAAGATATAGAAAATAATGTACACAGATAAGCCTTTCTGAAGGAACCACTAAGAAAAAATATAAATCAAAATCTGCAGTACCTGCCAGCTACTAACATGCCTGTATGATACAAATTCTGAAGCACAATACTGTGGTAAATTCCATAGCCAAGAAACTCCAGCATTCAAGGAGCTCTACCTGTTTCATCGGATAATTTTAGTCAATTCTGGTTCAAATACCTGCTTGACACACAACCCGTTTGGAGGAAGAGGAATATAATATGCTTGTCACCCACAAATTTCAAAACCCTTAAAAGAGCAGATGAAGAAACTGAGACACAGGTGGGTTTAAGCTAAATATTTCAAACATAAGTACCTAAAGTTAGGCACCTAAATAAAATGACTGATTCTCAGAGATAATGAGCATTCAGTGACTTCAAAGCATCTCACACGAACTCCCATGCAATCTTACATCATTTTTCAAAGCAATATGTATTCTCATTATTATTTGTACAGAAAAAATACCACTCTACAATTGAGACTTGCACTGAGTTTAAAACCAAGCTAAATAACACAAGATATAAATCATTTTATTTTCTGTGCATGTAATTCATTGAAAAAACACCTGTCCGAATGTACTCAAAGTTATCAAAACGTTACTATTATATAGAATACTGCACCAGCTTCAGTTGGGAGCTAAAGGGGAGGGGCTTACTGCAGAACCAATGTCCACATACCACAGAACACATAGCACCCTGAATGCAATGAACATCTTTCAATGGCCATTTTATAGTGAACCCATGGCCAGACCAGGAATTCTTCTGCTCTTTCTCTGACAGCATTTTCCTCTCTGCTTTGGAACTCAAGCTCAGCAGACAGAGAAATGCTTTCCTGCAGGCAAGAATGAACAATCTCTCCCAATTACATAGCCATGTGTGGGCTATGAGCAATTTTTCAAACATAAAAGGCAAAAGGGAATTTGCTATCCATATATTAACAAGTTAAAACATGCCACCTGCAGATGGAAGGGATCAAAGTGTCTATTTGAGTCACCTCAAAATTAATCCCCTCCAGGAATGTTTTTCTCTCACTGTGTTTCCCCCACTCTCAAGAGCAAAAAGCCAAGCTCAAAGAATGTGCCCAGCTTTTTTGTACAAATATGATATTCCCTAATACACCACACCCTCTTCTTTCTGTAAAATAATATGTTTTTTCTCCCGCACAGTACCCAAATACACAATGCAGCAGAGGGCTGATTTCATACTTATTGTCTATCAGCCACGATGCCATGTTTTGTCAGAAAAAGATTCATTGCAGGTTTCTGTTGGGAATGGTGTTTCTATGATAGAAAGGCTTTCTTCATCACAGGACAAATCACACTCTGGTTGCAACATGAACATTCTTCCAGAATGCAGAGAAGACGGATGAGTAAAATGTTTTGCAACATCTATAACACAAAATGCAAAAAGTGGAACCCTTTTTACAGATGTCAATAAAGTGAGTGAATCTGATGAGGGCAAAAATGTAAGGGTAAAAAGAAAAAAATAGCCAGCCAGTATCATGTGTAGATTTAATATCTATGTTCAGTCAGAAATTTACTCCTGGGCAGAAAAGACCAGCTTAAAAGCTATATACCATTTAAGCCCTTGTTGAGGGTTTAAGCAGAACCTGAATGTTGCATAAGCCTTCCATTGCTTTCTCTGCAAATGGAGTGGACTAATATAGTGGTAATTATGATTTGGAGGGTGGGTGGAAAGATGTATCTGTTCTTTTAAGCCACAGCCAAACACAATATTCTTCAAAAATAGGCGTAGGCAAGTTTTTACTGTTCCCACAAACTGCCCAATTCTCCTCACACTGAAGTCAACATCAAAACTCCCATTGACCTCAGCAGAAGCACGAACAAACCCATAATATACATTTTAGTAACTGGTGATGACAGGGCCAGATCTAGATGGTGTGTCTCCAGGACTAGAGTTGCCACCCTCCTGCATTGTCTGGATTCTCCAGGAATTAAAGATTAATCTTTAATTAAAGATTACGTCATGCGATGAAACCTCCAGGAATACGTCCAGCCAAAACTATCCAATCCAGGATGGAAAACTTTTTCGGTGCTCCCTCCCCATCCAAAAGGTACAAACAAATAAACAAAAACACCAAGATTTGGTGCCCCCAAATGTTGGCACTAAGGGCATCCTGTGATAACACACCATGAAGGCCAGTGATGAGTCAGCAACAGCATCCCTTCTACATTTCAGTGTCAGCATGCTACTGAGAGTCTGAGAAGGAGAAAAATGTCTTCTTCTGTTTACAATCTTTACTGCTACTAACAATAATTTGTATAAAAGTAGTGTCCAGAGATCAAACTAAGATTGGGGCCCCAATGTGCTCTGCACTGTACAAACTAAAATGCAATTTTTTTAATGAATTTATCCTTATCCAAAATATATTTCCACTTTGAAAAATTTGTATATTTCAACAACTGGCTTATTTTTGAGTGAAAATAGACTAATCGTCACACAATTTTGATACAATTGAACTAATTTTGAAAATTTGGAAGGAACTGCAAAAAATTGTGGTTTTTGAGGTTCTCTCGTTACATTTCCAGTATTTCTCCCTCCCTCCCCCTGCTCTGGTAAATAAATAAAGTTCTTTAAAACAGCAGTGCTCAGTATAAACACTATTTCAGTCATCAGCACTCCATTTTAGTATTGCTACGTTTGGCATCCAATTAAACAACTCTGGAGACCTTTATTTGTTCACAATACAGGTAACACATCCATAGCAGGAGAGCCAACCTCCCCCACTAAACCCTGATATAGCCTTTTGCTTATGTTGATACGATAACGCCATCAAGAGCAGCAGTTAGAGCCTATTTTCATAGTGCTTTTGGCAAGAGGGACAAAAGTTTATTAGGAACTGGATGAAGGCCATGAACTTCTTTCATATAGGCCACTGAAGAGCTATCAGATGGTAATGACTTGGCTTATATGTCCATTTCAGAGTCCTAAGTATGTTCCATAATTCAGAACCATTCATAAACACCAGAGTTAGATCGAAACGTTAAAATAAGAAGCACACAAGATCTAAACCATCTGAATGTTGTAAAAAAAAGTAATAGTTTACAGTGGATTCTGTTTATTAACAGCCCCTCGGCTCGGCTGCCAGCAAAAAATTGCTGTTATCTGGCAGTTGCTAATAGGAGGAAGGCAGATTTGAGAAGCAGCAGACAGGGAAGGAAGTGCTGAGACGTGCCTTCCCTGGCTGCAGACTTGCAAATCTGCCTGCAGGGAGGATGCAGCCTGGATGCCAGGGCTTTCCACTGGGATCAGGGGCGCTGGGGGCTCACATTACCCTCTCCAAGCATTAGGGCTCAGCACATCCCAGTGCTTCCTTTCCTGTAGCCCACACAGCCTCCTCTCCCATCTTGCCACCCCTTACCTCCTGTGCAGTCCCTGCACACAGGCCGGTTTGCAGGGCTGCAGCCCCAGAAGAAAGCACTGGGATGGGCTGACCACCAGCTGCAGGCAGCGGCTGCACTTGGTCATAAACCAAGACAGGTCCCAGCACTTTCTTCCCTGGGTGCAGCCCCACAAACCTGCTTACATGGGGTGCTCAGCACCCCTCACCATTTTCTTGTAGGGCTGCAGCCTTGCAAACCTGCCTTCAGATAAAGCCTTTCTTCCAAAAATTGTTGCTAATAACCGGCATGCTGTTACCACTATCCAAATCCCCTTAAGATTAAAAAATCAATAGGACGGGATTGGTTCCCAGATAAATGTTGCCATTCACCAGAAGTTGTTAATATCTGGGATGCTATTCAGCGGAATCTGCTTTACTTGTTCCAGATAAAAAGGAAGGACTCACAAGAACAGCCTGTGTTACTAGCCAAATATCATATTTTATTAGAGTTGTTGTTCCTTAATTGTATTCAAGAAAATCATGACCAGTTCAGCAACACCTATGTCATTAACCGTAAAATGTCATCATCAGCCAAATATTCTTATGCTCATTGATTAGCACTTTATTCTTAGAGTAGTCTCACTAACAAAGACCAAAATAAACAGCTTGTTACAAATAGTTCTCTCTAAACATAGGAATAAGCAAATTACTTGCAAAAATTTAAAACAAGAAAGAAAAACTTGCATCCCTTCATGGAAGATGGGGTTTTACATAAAATAAAATGCTCATAAAAAGATATGTCATTCATATTTGCCAACTCTTAATCTCCAAGAAACACAAACACAGCAGTACAGGCAGTCATCATGATGTTCTACGATCCTAAAGGGCCTCAACAGGAATTTCAGGCCTCGCCTGGAATTTTATATTCAAGCTCTCATATAGGTTGAAAGTATTACAAAAAAGTTCTCGCGCTTTCTTTCACTCGGGTTTCATAGAACTTCTATGTTGTTTTTGGCAATTAGTATTTTCACTTTTCCTCTCCTATTTTTTTTCATTGAATACCTTTTCTCCTGCTGCAAGCTGTTCAAACATAGTTATAGCAACCTGGAAACTTTCTGCACCTTTAGGCCACTAAAGTGTTCTCTCAGGGTTCAGAGAATTCATTCAAGTGAGTGAGGGAGTTTTCCCACTTTCCTCCATACCCATAGCCGTATGGAAGAGCTGCCACACGGAGGAAGAAAATTTTGGACACGCAACGTATCAACTAGAGGTAGGTGTCTAGAGGTATCAACATCTGAATATCTGAACTTTAGGGCCTATGAAATCTGGATTTAAATTCTGTAACTAGTGTAATAAAAAAAGAGGTGCTACAAAAATCACAATATTAAGGAACAAATGTTTCAGTCTTTCATTACTTTTGCCCTGAGAATTGTCAGCGCTACTTACAGTACAAAGGAAAACCAAGATTTGCTCAGCACATGCCCTTCATTTCTCCCTCCGCTGAAGTACAAGGAAGCAAGACATTCTATCTGCTTAAACAGTATCATTTCTTTCGAAAAGTTCTTCCCTCTACAGGTCAACATACCAGCAAGTCATCAGGGATTTGCTTCAAACAACTGTAATGGTACCCACATGAATGAGCCAAAGACAAAGAAAGGGAGTTCAACGGCTGAAGAATAAACCTACTATACTCTAAATGCTAATCAGGCAGAGCCCTCCTGTGCAAATAATTGAGAAAAGTACCTGTAACTGAAGAAGTTATGAGACAGCTAAGGAAAATAAATATATTCCAGGATGTATAGGAATATAATGAATTATTACAACATACAATAATAAAATAATTTGAAAAACTGTGTTGCTTTCATCTGAATTTCTGAAATCATTTTACAAAGGTGGATATTACTGGAGGAGATACTGAGGCATGGAGAATCTAAATGTTTTGCTCACAGTTACATACAGAATCAGTAGGAAGAAAATCTAGTTCTCTTGACTTTAAGGCCTGTGCTCTGAGCACTAGTCAACACTGCCTCAAACATGGGATTAAAAACATGCTTTACAACAGTTTCTTTTAAAAATCTACTACAATCCTTTAAAAGAAAATATGGTCATTGAGAGCATACACTCTATATAGGTTCTTCTAGCTCAATTTAACCAAGGTGTTTAACAAGCAGGATAATTACACTTTGTGAATTCCAGCATCAGTGGGAATACAGAATTTCATTAGAAGTGTATGCTTCAAGTGTAACATAGAGCCCCTGAATATTTATATGAAATGTTATGATTCCCCAGGAAAGCACGAACCATTCAAAGCCAACAATCATAAATGCCTTCTACTATCTGATATTTCCTTTTGGTAATGTGTTTCTTTAGGCTTCATATCACTTACTATTCCAAACCATTATCTGAAACTTGAACCTGAACAGACATCTCAGCCATTCTTATTCGGAACCAATGCACAGTACTTACAGTCTCCAGAGGTCATATCTGGACATAAAACCTCTGGTCTTTTAGATGGTAAGATTTAGTGCAGGAACTGTCATTTACTACATTTGTACTGCACAATGGGGCCAAGACCTAGCTAACACCTCTAGACAATACTGCAATATCCATGTTTGATAATAATATGAAATACATAATTTATTCAACATATTTCACATTTCTGGAGGAAATGATTCGTCACAGGGTTCATTAAGAGCTAGCAAATAGTACAACAGAGGAGTGTGTTTAGTTGCAGATGACTACGCTGACAGCATAAGGAGCAGTGCAGGGCAGAGCATTGGCATGAGGATAAGGTGTTTGAAGTCTGATGCAGGATGAAGGAAATGGAGGGATTCAAGCAGCAGGATTCACGGAGATGACTTGCTGGTCTCAAACCTGAAAGGAAGGGGTCCCTCGAAGCCCCTCTCCAGCTTCTGGGAAACTGTGTGAATTCTGAAAAAAGAAAAGGAGTACTTGTGGCACCTTAGAGACTAACAAATTTATTTGAGCATAAGCTTTCGTGAGCTACAGCCTCACTCCATCGGATGTGAATTCTGGTTTCTCTCTTTCTCTCTCACTGAATGGGAGAACGTAGCTTCTGTTCTCACCCTTCTCTCCATTTCCACTGAAGCGCTCCTCCTTTCTCTTACTTTTGTGCCTCATGTTCTCAAATGAGCAAGGGCTGCAGGAAAAGCAATCCATGTGTGACCCCAATCTGCCATCTCTGCAGGGCTGCAATAGTGCCAAGGCCCTGGATAAATCGGGTGGGTGGAATGAAGCATTTAAAACATTCAGCTTATCAGAGGTCTTATATGGTTTTCATACACGTACAGTGATACGAAGCAGGCCATCAGGGATGGCCGTATTGGGATCCAGGAAGTGGGCGGGCGAAGCCCGTCCACATCTAAAGGATCCCCCCAGCCTAAGAGGGGGGTCCACAGGACCTGGAAAGCCAAATAATTACGGGGGGGGCAACTAATGAACAACAGGGACAGGGGTGCGCTAAAGGGTCAAACGAAGGGAACTGGACGGGGACACCGAGAGCCAGCAGGGATGGCACTGAAGAGGCACAGGTGTAATAACCAAAACGAAGCAAAACTAAGTGATCTCATATGGAAAACTGCAGCAGATACCAGGTGTGCATCAATGCTAAAACACTGGTGCATGGTCTTAAGTTCAGGGAAGAGGGTAACTGAGTGGTGGAAAAGCTATCAACAGGACAGGTAAGCCAGATACAAGTAAAAGTTAAGATATATTACACAAACTACCATCAAATAATTTACAGCTGCAGGATATTTTCAGACCATAAATGGTTGATAAGCATGCCTGCTCACATCACCAATAAAAGTAATTAATCTACAAGACTCAAAACTCCAGCATCCAAACTTTTTCCAAAATGTAGTTATCATAATAGGAATATCTTTAAACAAGCAAGTTTGCCCCTGCGCTCTTATCCTCGTCAGTAAGTAGAAAAAAAACATACAAGTGAGCTGTGGCTCATGAAAGCTTATGCTCAACTAAATTTGTTAGTCTCTAAGGTGCTCTAAGTACTCCTTTTCTTTTGTGAATACAGACTAACACGGCTGCTACTCTGAAACCTGACACTATGGGCTGTTCATGATCTCATTTGCATTAGTTTTGCACCAGTATAACCCCATTTGCCTTCAGCAGAATTATTCCTGATTCACAGAAATAAGGCACTCTCAGCACATTTAGGTTTTTCCTCTTTCTGCGTGTTCCCAAGATGCCAAACATGCTCGTACACTCGGAATTCTGCTCTCCGCTCCTCAGAGAGCTTGTTACAAAAAGCAGGGTGTTCATTTTAAAATGTTTTTCCCCAAGAAAATGAAATAGTACATCACACCATTGCAGAACTGTAGGATAAAGACACATAAGAAAATGTGGCCCCTTATGAGTTTCAAGCAGCCTGGGGGGGAAAAAACAACCAAAATCACGGTTACCAATCTTTCCCATCAATAATCTACTGTGCTGTAAACCCCTGCTTAATCTAGCAACATTGAAACTCAATTGATAGCCTCCCTCATTTTATGCTATCCTCATCAGATATTTACCCAGAAATCCTCTTATCCACTTCTGGCCATAGCCTTTCTCCAGTCTTCTGATTCTTTTCCAAACTCAGTTCATCTGCTACTCTACATGGCTTCTTTGGCCTTTATTGCTGCCTCACATCTCCCATGTTCTCTCTCCAGACTCCCAAAACTTTCCCAACCTTAGCCTGCTTGTAGATCTGAAGCTACTCTTGACGCTCAATGTGCTATAGATCCCAGCATCTCTCTAGCCTTTTCCCAGCCTCAGCTTGGTTTCTGGCATCCTCCAGTCTCCTGAGGCTTTTGCACGACAGGAGGATTGAGAATCTGGGCCTATATTTCAGCTTATAAAGGGAGCAATCACTGCTCGCTATGCTTCACACCACTCTACCCAACTCAGGCATATGAAATGACAAAAATTCAACAGTGCCTGAAGGTATTGCATTCTCACATGGGGAGGCAATGCTATCACTCCACAAGGACCACATTACATTTGGGAATTTCGGGACACTAATAAGGCATCAGCCCACCTGTTCAGCCTCTGCCTCCACTGGGGGAAAATACTTTTTAAAATGGCCACAAAGCTCATAAATGTGCTTGAAGCTCCTGTGACTTGCGAACTCCAGAGAAAATAATTTGTCAGACAGTTGCAGGGAAAGTTGGGGGAGAGGGTGAGGGGTCTGAGGTTTTTGGATAATTGTAAGAAAATGGCCATAGGGTACTTATAAGAGTTTCCCATGGAATTAATGAGCTTGATCTCTTCACACACACAATTCAAATGGGCTCACAGAAGGCCTTTCAAAATCTGCCACAAGCCACTGCTTCAAGGAACACTGGTAGGAACTGCAAGATAAGGCAGTCTGATAAAGGTGCAAGTGTAATTATGTTCTACAGTGCAAGTCAGGGTGTGGGCATAACTGTGACCAAAAGAAACAGGATGACTAGAATGGGCACACTGCATTGTTTGAGCCTCCACGACCATGATCCTACCAGTTCAATTCTCTGATATAAATACCGCCTCAGACTCATGATATTTCTGTGGTACAGTCTGTACCCTTCCACTTCTAAAAACCAGCCTTTATTAATACACTAACGTTCAGAAAGGCTGAAAGTTAAATTTCTATCACAAATGTGTCAAAGGCTTGGAGAGCTCAGTATTCCCTTGTTTCCCATTGAAAAGCATTTTGAACTGCCTGTGCCATTTAATCAAGAAAGACTAAGCTAAATCTGAGAATCAGTGAGTCTACTCATGCAAGTAAACACGGTCATACAATCAGGCTTCAGGTAGACAACATACACACAAAGGATGAAAGAAAGGTTGCACAACAATTTTTTTCAATAGTTATGGTACAGACAGGAGAGAGAAAAAGACATAACACAAAAGAGGAATCTTAGTTTCAGTAGAAATAGTATAGAAGACAGGAGCCTTCAGAAAAAAGTGAAACAGCTGGATACAAGGCTGGAGTGATGCCACTGGATTATCTGCTGAAAAGGAACACCTGCAGCCTGATAACAAATACAGAATAGAGAGCTTTTTAAAATGAACATCATAGTGTTTCTTAAAGTCAGACATTTCTTTCAACAGGCATAGCATGCCCAGAGGGTGTGGGTGATCCGCCAATATTTGCTCACCTGTTTTATTTATGGATGGAGGCAGCATGTGTAGATAATAAATAGGTGTATAATCGACACCTGAAAGACATGGCATTACCTTTCCAGGGATCACAATCAAAAAAGCAACAACAGCTTAGAGAGATCAGCAAAGTTTACATGCTTCTAATTTTAGAAGTGAGTATTTATTCAGAGTTTTTCTTGAGTAAAAAAGAAGTGAGGAGACCAGGGCCTTAAAAAAAAAGAAATCTAATTAAATGAGACATACATAGCTACTCACCCTTTCCAATCTCAGTGCTTTGATTTATTTATACTAATCTAAGTCTACTACTTGAAAGTACGTCAGTCTATTATTTAAGACCTAAGAGCTTGATCTTGCAGTTCTTACTCAGCCAAAACTTCCACTGGAGTCAATGGGAGATTGGCCCAAGTAAGGATTGCAGAATCAGGCCAGAAGTCACCTGCACTTTCGTTTCTCAAATCACATTAAAGTCACATGATCAGGAAAATGAAAACAATTCCAAAGCCACGGGACCTATGACAATTCACAGAATTACCAGCAGGAGAGAACATGCACATAAGAGGCCCTAAAATACTATGAAATACTTACATTTAAAATAGTAGCTGCAGGTAGCTCATGTTAAAAGGAAACATTTTTGGAGTTTTTTTCAAGCATGATTTTAATCTTCAATCAATTAATCTACAAACATAACTGTGGAGCTAGCCAGGTCACACTTCCTATCCACAGAATCTGGATTTGTGTTTACATATTAAAATAAGATAACATCTCATTCTTCAAATCCAGAAGGAACAGTCTGTTACTGAAGTTTAGGCAGAAGCTGTTCTATGATGGCCTTGTGTTATGTGATACTGTAGAGCAACATATTCAGCACCAGACCAAAAAAGCCAACAATTTGAAACAAATTATATTGGGATTGCAGAGGTCCTGGAGAGGCTGAGATGTATCAGTTAAAATTAATGGGGGGGAGGGGAATTGTGTTCCCAATGGTTGTGGGTGTTCAGTACTCACACACTATTTGAGACACGGTTTGGGCTCTCATTAGCTATTCGGCATCTTAACTATTAAGTAAATGTCCTGTAACAAGCTGCTGCTATCCCCTTACTGTTTATTGAAGGGTGTGAAACATACCAGTAACCTGTACACACACAGCTAATTAATGTAACCTTGTGTTTCCCTCAAACAGCCTCTTCTACCGAGGTGAAATGCACATCCAGATACAAGCATAAGGCCTATGCCCCGGGCCTCTTAACTCCCACTTATGCTGTATTTTGAGAATTTAAATTGCTGCATAAGCCTGTGTTGTCCATCTGTATCAGGGTGAATTTAACCATATGTTATTATACACAGCTTTGCACTTTATAATCTCGTTTTTAAACTCTTGAAGGCGAGGGGGGACGGGGACTGTTTCTTGCTTTGGGCTAGACTGTGGCTTTTAAGTTCGGCCTTGTATATGGACAGTGCAGAGCTGCACAACCCTAAAAAAGGCAACTGAAGAGCTTTTGCCTCTAGTAGGCCTAATCCCTCTGGACACTCTGCTCCCTCAGTTGTACCACCACGTTCTACCCTCCTGCCCCCTTTCAGCCACGGGGTAGCAAAGCACAGCATCTGTTACTGCATATCACCCTTAGGTAAGCATGTATAGGAAGCATCTCATCCTGTCCTCCATGGCCAAGCAAGGGCTGCAAACAGTCTAGCTCTTTATGTCTGTACAGCACACAGCACAGTGAGAAATTATTCATTATTTTTATTAGTATTATGGTAGCATCCTCCAGAGGCCTGAGCTAGATCCGGTCCCCATTACACAGAGTTCTGTACAAACACATAGCAGGAGAGAGTCTCTTCCTGGAAGATCTTATGATCTAGTTTCAAACGAGATGCAACAAGCGGAAAATAAAAACAACGGAGGGAACAGGGGAGGGAAAATGAGGGTAGCAGAACAGGGACATGTGTTCACAAAGACGAGCTGTGGCACAAACAGTAAATTTCCTGTTGATCTTTATATTATGTATAAATTGCAATATAAATAAATAGTAACATTTGAGTTTGTAATCCTTGTAATCCATCTGCCTAGACAGTGGTTTTTTCCACCTGCTAAACATAATAGTTTCATATTATTAAAAATACTTCAAGTCAAAAACTATCAATAAAGTCCTGTGCTCAAGTAACAAATCTGAGCACCTTTAAGGGATCTGGAAATATTCAAGCAGTGGGCAGATAAGTGGAATTTTCACAATTTTCCACAACCAAGCGAGTTTGCTGTATATTTATAACATAACCCCCCCACACCATTTTGTTTTTAAATATATTACTAGAAATTACCCTTTTTCTGTAAATAAATATGGGCCCAATTCAGCACAATACTTAAGCACTTATCTAACTTTAAGCACAAATAGTTCCCACTTCAGCAGGATTACTTGCATGCTTAAAATTACATGCACGCTTAAGAGCGCCTTACTGGATTAGGTCCATAATTAGTCTTTACATCAAGACGGGATATTTTTCTAGAAGATATACTATAGAGGTTATGGGCTTATACAGAAATTACTGGGTGATTTTCAATGGCCTATATCATGAAGGAGGTCAGAAAACGTGATCATGATACTGCCTCCAAGCCCTAGAATCTATGAACGTACTGAATGTAGACCAACTTCTAAGTCTGGTGTACCTCTGTAGACAACATCATCAGACTGCTGTTATCTTTTAATGAGGTTTTGCAACTGATGAATAAGAAATCCCATAAGACATGTAAACCTCACCTTTTTGGACCACAACAGAGAACAACATGCAGCTTCAGAGTTTTACTGTTGTAGTAAGGAAGACTTTCCTTCTTTCAAAATAGCATTTCTATTTAAAATATTGCAGTGTAATTAGTGTGATATTTACTGAAATGACAATAATGATTTAATTTAAACAGAGTTTTACCTACAGAAGTAATTTTTCCGCCCTATTTAAACAAAAATATTTTATCATGATAGTAATGTTGGAGGTTGCAAACCTAACTAAATTTGAATGAGATGTTCCCTGGACTAATCACTAGAGCACATGGAGCCACAACTTCCAGATTTTATGCCTGGATTTGATTGCCAGTGACCTGCTGTGTGATCTTTTACAAGGATCTTAATCGCTGTGTACCCCTTCTGTAAAATGGAACACCAATACTTTTTACCAAAATTATTTAATACCCTCAATTTAAAGGTTCTATAGACATATTTATTATTATTATTGATGTTCCATCTGTCTAATACATTTCATTTGAAGTAATGACAAATTATATTTCAGACTACATTTTTATGGACTGACCCAGCAGCCCTTACTTAGGTAAAATTTCCAATTGACTCAACAGGAGTTGAATAGAGACTAAGTTTGGACCCAGCAGTCACTTTGGCCCAGATCTTCAAAGTCGAGTTAGGGTGTTAGTTGCCTAAATACTTTTGAAGATCTTGGCCTTTGCCCACAGCTGAAATGGCAGCCACTTCTGGGGTGGAATTTGGCTGGTTTTTTGGTTGTTGTTTTGTTTTGGTTTTTACACTACTGGACAGAGCAATACTGTGCAACAGTTTAGGACAGGAAGAGGATACCACCATACCCAACAGAAACTGCAGGGGACGTCTTGGTGCAAAGAACATAATTACCCAAATTGGAATCTGGCCAGAACATTATTTTTTAACTTTTTAATGTATTTTATTATATTTGGCTAGGATGGAGTAGGGTGGAAAGATGCAGGGGAGAGGAAAACCAAGCAATTTTAGCTTCCCAAACAATATACTTGCAAATATCGCTCTTTCATGAATCTGTGGGTCTATCTTATGTGTACAGCCAACAAAATTTTAGTGCATCGAACATACAGGCTTAAATATTCAGGGGGTAAGTGGGTCAGATGGAAATTTAACACATAGTTTAAGGCTTTTCATGTACAAGAGAAGAGGGGCAAGAGCTAAATGCTCAATTATATCAATAGTCCAACACATGGTTTACAGACTGAACTGTTTATCCAAATTAAAACCACACTCTCGAAACACAATCAAACCTTTAACATTAAAATAAAACCAAATGACCCTCTAGGCATGTTTTTATGTAAGTACCACTCCCTCCGTTTTCATTATGCAAGATCCATTCAACCGGTATGGCAAAGAACATACCCTCAATCATATGCCTTCTTTTGGTTTTCTCAGCATGGGTTAGTGGGCACCACACCCATCTTTGTCTGCTAGTATCTCAATGCAGCAATGATGGATTAAACAGCAAGGCAGAGCCCTGGAGTAAGTACCCTGAATGTGATCCCACTGCAATGCTCTGCTCTCCAAACAATACTGGTTTCTCTCTCGCTCCCCCCGCCACAAGACTGCAGAGAAATACATTCCTAAATGGATTAAACTTCCGCTTTCTGCTGCCCCCAAGCTAACAGAGTGTCCATGTAACTTAAAGAACTAGAAAGACAAACACTCTACCTTAATAGCATCCTCCCTTCCTCTGTCTCTGATGCTACTTAATTCCTCAGATCTTTTCCAGTGGAGGTGGACTGGAAACAGGCTGCGTCAACACACCTGTCTATTAGATTATCACTGCAAATCAATCTGTCACCTCAAGCAATTCATTACCTTAGTCCTGTTATCACATAGGTCTGTATTCTATGGGTAATCAGATAGCAGCAGGGTCAGAAAAGAATGGTGAAGACACAGTCCCTGTGAGGAAAGGCAATGCTAATTTCATATCAACTAGAGATCACTACAGTAGACCCTGCAGGCTATGGAAATTCTGTCTTACTATATTGAGAACAGAGAAGCAAGCATCTACCACTAACCTCAGAGTCCTGAGTGTTCCAGTGCAGCTATGATCATATTTTTAAACTATGCACAAAATTAGCAACCTTGAGAGCATAATTAAATTGTGAAATATATAAACAAAGGAGATGGATTGGCAAGCAGGAAAAAAATGCCCTTTAGACATATAAATCCATTACCATAGTCACTTATCATTTTGGACTCTCCTGATCTGCCATAAAGATAATCTGAGCAATACTTAGCCTCTGTCATAAATATAAAGGGAAGGGTAACCACCTTTCTGTCCACAGTGCTATAAAATCCCTCCTGGCCAGAGGCAACAGCCTGTTACCTGTAAAGGGTTAAGAAGCTCAGCTAACCTGGCTGGCACCTGACCCAAAGTACCAATAAGGGAACAAGATACTTTCAAATCTTGGGGAAGGAAAGGCTTTTGTTTGGGTTCTTCGTTTTTGTGTTTCTTCTCTCTTGGGACTGAGAGAAGTCAGACAGAAATCCATCTTCTCCAACCCATCCTAATCCAAGTCTCCAATATTGCAACCAGTATAGGTAAGCCAGGCAAGGTGGATTAGTTATCTTTTGTTTTATGTGAATTTTCCCTGAGTTAAGAGGGAGGTTTATTCCTCTTTTCTGTAATTTTAAGGTTTTTCCCATAGGGGGATCCTCTGTGTTTTGAATCTGAATACCCTGTAAAGTATTTTCCATCCTGATTTTACAGAGATGATTCTTTTACCTTTTCTTTAATTAAAATTCTTCTTTTAAGAACCTGATTGATTTTTCATTGTTCTTAAGATCCAAGGGTTTGGATCTGTGTTCACCTGTACAAATTGGTGAGGATTATTATCAAGCCTTCCCCAGGAAAGGGGGTGTAGGGCTTGGGGGGATATTTTGGGGAAACATCTCCAAGTGGGCTCTTTCCCTGTTCTTTGTTTAAAACGCTTGGTGGTGGCAGCATACTGTTCAAGGACAAGGCAAAGTTTGTGCTTTGGGGAAGTTTTTAACCTAAGCTGGTAAGAATAAGCTTAGGGGGTCTTTCATGCAGGTTCCCATATCTGTACCTTAGAGTTCAAAGTGGGAAAGGAACCCTGACAGACTCCTTCACCAAGCTTAACACATTATGTTTATCCTGGAAGTCCTGGAGAAACTACAAGATTTATTTTAAAGGCCAAAATGGATACAAATAAAGTACACACCTGGTATATTCCTGTGGAATGGTAAAAGGAGCAGGGCATGAGATCCTTCATCCCCAGCTGTGAACAATCATCCTCCATGCTGCCTTTTTGCAATTCTTTTCACTCTTTTAGCAAAGTGCATGCCTCAATTAGGGAAGGCTGCTGGCCAAAGCTTTCTTTAAAAGCCTTGACAAGGCCAAGATACAGTGCTTGCTTTCTTCAATAAAATAGTTTACTGTTAAACACCTGCATTTACTTAAGAACAAATCTTAATCCCTGGGCACAACAGGCTGTAAGAAGGCAATTTCTGAGGAGGATAAACTGACCCTCAATAGGCAACAAAATAGGGATTGTGGTCACCATAGCCCTTCCCTCCACAGGCCCTTTGGGCCAGTGGATAACACACACTCCAGGGTGATATGAGCAGGGTGCAACTTCACCTGTATAGGCTCCTCTGTTCCTGTTCTCCCTCCCTGGCTGCCAAGCAGGCCTTATTCATTAATTCAGGCCAACTGGCCACAGTGCCATTTAGGCCTGATGTTCCCAAACAGAAAGGGGTGGGATCATAGTGCCATCCAAGGATCTCAAAGCACTTCATAAATGTTAATTACTTCTCACAGCAGCCCTGTGAGATAGGTAAGTATTATCATACTCACTTAACAGGTGAGTTTATAGTTTCACAGAAATGGTAAGAGAACCCTGCCCCAGGTTACTCAATGAGTCAGTGTGAGAATTAGGGACAGAAACTAGTGGCCAGGAATTCCAGTCAACTGCTGTGACAATTTAGGTATACTTCCTCTCTGGGGGGAAAAAATGTACCAAAGCTACATCTGCTCCTGGAGTACATCACACTCCTCACATCATCAGAACAGGGCAAACTGGTGTTCTCCAAAATAGCAATACTGAAGCTGTATCAGCCCTGATTCCAAATAAAAATACCAAATTTTCTGTAGGATTTGCAAAGCTGAAATGTCAATTACTTCATCCTCTCACCTGCAATCACCTTTAAGACAGGATCTACTCCAAGAATCTCGATTAGAGATGGAACAATCAATAAAATCCAGATCTGTCTCCATCTGTCCACCTAACATCAGAGTGCATGGACTAAATGTTTTGGTTCAGGCCCATCCCTCTTTTCAAGGCTGTAAAAGGGGATGAAGGGATTCTTCAAGCCCACAATTGATTGACATCTTGATTCTGCAATTGTTACTCGAGCAAAACTCCCACTGAAGTCAACAGCAGTTTTGACTGAGTAAGAAATGGAGTACTGAGCCCTGAAACAAAGTACCAGATCTATGTATGTAAAAGTCTTTAAAAGGACAAAATTATACGTTTCTAAATTTTTAATACATTTTTAAGACTTTTAAAAATAATTGTAGGATTGCTTATTAATTTGGTTATTGTCACTGTTTTTGTTTTTAAAAGAGTATGTAAGCATTTATGATTCAAAGCCACAAAGAAACACATTGGCAAATTCAGTGATCTTAGAAGAATTCTATAATAATGAATATTTCACAACAACGCTGTGACGTGACTGTTATTAGCCACATTTTACAGATGAGGAAACTCAAACACAGAGATGAAGGGACTTTTGTAGATTTTTAAGACCAGGAGAGACCATTATGATTATCTAGTCTTAACTCCTGCATAATACAGAATCTCAAAGTGATACCTGCATAGCCCAACAGCTTGTGGCTGAACTAGCACAGATCTTTCAGAGAGGCATTCAATTTTGATATAAAGCCCAAGGGTTGAAGAACTGCCCGAAATCACTCAGCAAGCATGTAAAAACAGCATCAGAAAAAGAACCCAGAACTTTGAGTTTCATCCATGTCCTAACAATACACCTCACCAAAATGATCGAAAAAATAGGTCTGATTATGAGTACCCAGTTTCTGAATAAAAAAAAAAAAATCCCTAACATTTAGTTGTGAAAGATAACAGGAAATGTATGAACTGCATATAGGTAGTTCAGATTAACTTGGAAACTGTAATGGCTGAATTGTTTGGGGCCACTATATGTTTAAATAATTGTTCTTTGTGGCATATGCATATGTAGTAGGAAACCTGAATGTGCTAGAATTTAACCTGTGGGAAATCCTTGGAAATGAGATGTTGATTCTTGAGCACATGTACCTAAGCAATCAAGGAGTTAATAAGCATTCCGCTAAGCATTAGCTATTAAATTTAATTAATTTCGGTTTGAAACAAACAACCCCTTTCTAGCTCTGTAATATTAAGAAACACAGTTACCAATATCCCTATATTCTATGACTCCAAATTCTGGGACTATTACTGCTCCAGTTGAAATCAGTGGCAAAAATCTTGTTTGTTTCAACGGACGCAGGATGGGCCCTCTGTTAGATTGACGTATACAATAACTATGATTAATTTCCAGCAACAGCTTTGTTTTTATATAACAAACATAGACAACTGAGTATTTAGCAATATGCAGAAGTGTCCTACCAAATTTCAAATAAACACATAAAGCATGCTTCCTTATATACTGTTCTTTTACCTCATATTGTTGCAAAATTCATAGCATGTAAAACCTAAACACAGCTTTTACAAAGTAATGACCAGGCACTGCTTAGAGTAGAAAAAATCACAAACTGCTTAACATGCAAACAGTATTAAAAAAACAAAGCAGTATTTTGAATGGTACAAAATGCTGTATTTATCACCTGATCCTATGTTTTGAAATAAAATATTTGAGTTGAGTCATGATTTCTCACAGCTCAGAACAAACTCCAATAAACTAGAGATCCTTCCAATTCATATGACAGTGGCTTTAGAGCCAAGGCTGTCAAAGGTACATTCTTGCTTAACATATATTTTGAAAGCTGTCTGTCATTTGAGATAGTTTTCAAGAGGCCAGAAAAGAGATTCTGGGCCTGATCCTGTAGTCCTCATGGGCAAAGACTCCCAGTGACTTCTTTAAAGCACTGGACAACTGATTTGTTATAATTGTGTCCACACAGAACAATAGCTCAGTATAGTGTGTAAAGTATCACATAACTGTTAAACATATTGCAGACTCAGTTTTGCCTTTCAAATGTTCAAACTGTAAATGAAAGTTTTGTCACAATTTCTGAAGTCTGGGAATGAATTGTTTGAAAGCTGATTTTTCTCCTTAACCAACATACACATTGAAATTAATGAAACCGGGGAACAAAAATCATATTTCCCTCCCTTGGAGAATACATTCTTATCCAAAATGCATACGTTCATCCTGTTAGAAGCCTGAATATGGACTGAGTCAAATCTCATTTGCCCAGACCAGCAGCATTGTTAACAATGTATATTTTAAATATGCCCTGGACCAAATTCTGCCCTTTATTACACCTGTACAATTCCATTGGCTTTACTAGGGTTGCGTTCACATATATACACCATTGAATATTTCCCATTATGTTAAAGGAAATTCTCTCCTCCTATCCTCCCACAAAACAGAACAAAACCAAACCACAACCTTGGACTTTCACATAAAACAGCAGCCAGTATGTTTATTCCTCACACTTATTTTTTCCCCATTGCAGTGAAAACCATTTCACTAGTGGAAATGCTATAGCAAAATCTCATCAGTAGGTGCTTCATTAAATAAAGGGGAATCTTATGCCATACACCATAACCCCCTGGCTCCTAACTTCATTGAAATCCATTGTGTACTCCCCTTTCCCAGTGATCTACATGCTCAGAAAAGAGTAAAGCCTTGGCTCTTAAGAAACACTTTAAAGCAGCGGCTCTCAACCTTTCCAGACTACTGTACCCCTTTCAGGAGTCTGATTTGTCTTGTGTACCCCCAAATCTCACCTCTCTTGAAAAAAAACTTGCTTACAAAATCAGACATAAAAATGCAAAAGTGTCACAGCACACTGTTACTGAAAAATTGCTTACTTTCTTATTTTTACCATACAATTATAAAATAAATCAACTGGAATATAAATATTGTATTTACATTTCAGTGTATAGCATATAGAGCAGTATGAACAAGTCACTGTACAAAACATTAGTTTCTACTGACTTCACTAGTGCTTTTTATGTAGCCTGTTGTAAAACTAGGCAAATATCTAGATGAGTTGATGTACCCCCTGAACACCTCTGCATACCCCCAGGGATACGCGTACCCCTGGTTGAGAACCACTGCTTTAAAGAGTGAGAGAGCGCTATTAGTCATGATTACAATTAAACCCTTCTAGACTATGTATTTTTTTTTAATTTCCTCTCACCTTTTGAGGACAGATTTACTGTAATTTAAGTTGACTCAAACATATAAAAACAGATGAAACACCAGAAAAAAAAAGATTTAACCTTTGGTAGTTAGAATATAAAACCCACACATACGCATACACATACACACACTCCATGCTTATGTCAATGGATTAATGACTATACTGGGAAGGGGGAGTTGAAAGGCGGGGGATGGGGGGTGGACTATCTTAATCCTCTAGAAAAGGGACTGACCCTCTTACTGCACACGTGAAAGCTGAATCCCACGACCACAAAAGATTTCCCTTCTTAAAAACATTATTCAACTGCATGAATAAATCAGCCGAATATCTTGAGCTGACAGAGAAGGCATGAAAACTATTAGATTTCACAATACATTGTTCTACAGATCACTCTCAAAAGACTGAGATCACAACTTTACCTATAACAAGCCCAGCCATAAGTAAAGCCCCGTGCAACATCCACCTACAGTGCTATCACATTAAACAGGAGTAATGTTTTCAAATCAGGAGTAGATGCATTGCTGGACTTTACCTTTCTGCACAGTTCCCAAGTATGCACGCTCCTTCCTCATCCACCAAGCACACCAGCTACAGGACAGCAACTCGGCAAAAGGAAGAAGAAATCCAGCAGAAATAAACCCACTAACTTAAAAAAAAAAAATCTCCTACAGTCTTTCTGTGGGGAAAGAATCTCCAGATTTTCCAAAGCAAAGTTGAGAGGGAACAGGAGTTGGGACAGAGTTCCGATAACTTTCCAATCGTCTTTAGGAAAAGTCTGATTCTGAAAGCAGCAACGGTACAATCAGACAACCCCTCTGGCTTTGCTCTGATCGCATGGCACTTCTATCCAGCAGCTGCAGCCCCCTCTAGGAAGCTGTTACAATCTCTGGTCTCACCACCCCACCCCTAGGCCTCTTTGATTGCTTTCCCAGTACAGGGGCCACTCCAGATAACACAGGCAAACAAGCATGTCATAAATCAGACAAACTCTGAAAAGTCACGTTGTTAGTTCTTTAAGTTATTACCTAAATCTTTCCGTGACGGCTCCTGATAAACTCTCTCCTTAACATTGTATTATTATCTTACATTATGCACTTGGTTAGAGGACACCACGCAGTTAGTAAGCACAAATTCTGTATATCCAAGGAAACCTGTGGAATGCATTATAATATTCCATAGAAGAGGAAAGGATTAATGGCACTGTAGTTCTTCCCTGGTTTCTTGTTGCATTAGTTCTTGTTGCATTAATGTACTACTGCTACTATTATACAAAATGGGTAATATTTTCAAAAGTGCAAACAAGCCATTTTCAAAAGCACTTGAGTCATTTAGCATCGTCAGTCCCAAAGACTTTCAGTGGAATTTAGGCTTCTAAATTGTTCAGGTGCTTTTGAAATTTTACCCATAATATATATGAATTATGCACTCAGATATGTGGAAATGGGTGCTATGATGAGTGAATTGAAAACCCCAAGATAAAAGATAGATAAACTATTCACTGAGACATGTCAGTGTGCTTAGTACTGGACCAACAAGGAGGGAGCTAGAATCCCAAGAACACTGTAGTCTCATTTACATAGGAACATAAAACTGGAATGGCCTCCTAGGTCAGTGAGTCCTCTGCTATAGCATCCTACAATCATGTTCATAAATTTATTAAGCTCCATCTTAAAACTAGTTAGGTTGTTTGCCCCCACTGCTCCTGTTCAGAGACCCTTCCAGAACTTCACTCCTCTGATGGTTAGAAACTTGCTTCTAATTTCCAGCCTAAATGTATTCATGACCAGTTTAAGAACATAAGAACGGCCACACTGGGTCAGACCAAAGGTCCATTTAGCCCAGTAACCCGTCTTCTGACAGTGGCCAATGCCAGGTGCCCCAGAGGGAATGAACAGAACAGGTAATGGTCAAGTGATCCATCCCCTGTTGCCCGTTCCCAGCTTCAGGCAAACAGAGGTTAGGGACACCATCCCTGCCCATCCTGGCTAATAGCCATTGATGGACCTATGCTCCGTGAATTTATGTAGTTCTTTTTTGAACCTTATTATACCAATTTGCTCTTGTGCCAATATTGTCCTTTAGGTTACATAGCTCTTCTCCCTGGCTAGTGTTTACCCCTCTTAAGTATTTATAGAGAGCAATTATATCCCCTCTCAACCTTTGTTTTGCTAGACTAAACAAGCCAAGCTCTTTTAGTCTCCTCTCCCAAGATAAAAAGAAAAGGAGTACTTGTGGCGCCTTAGAGACTAACAAATTTATTAGAGCATAAGCTTTCGTGAGCTACAGCTCACTTCATAGGATGCATTTGATGAAGTGAGCTGTAGCTCACGAAAGCTTATACTCTAATAAATTTGTTAGTCTCTAAGGTGCCACAAGTATTCCTTTTCTTTTTGCGAATATAGACTAACACGACTGCTACTCTGAAACATCTCCTAAGATAGGCCCTCCCATTCTCCTGATCATGATCATTCTCTGCACCTGTTCCAGTTTGAATTAATCTTTCTTGAACATGGAGGACCAGAACTGTACTCAATATTCCAGATGTGGTCTTATCAGTGTCTTGTATGATGGCATTAATACATCTTTATCTCTCCTGGAAATACCTCACCTTATACACCGTAGGATTGTATTTTACAAGGGCAAGACAGCAGCTGGCCTTTGTGTTGGTGAGCTGGATGGACAGGCACAAATGAGCCCCATCGTGTGCAGAATCTAGACACAATCACAGTTCCTGTGTTCATCCTGTTCTATCCCTTCTCTCTGCCCTTGCCAAGAGAGGTAAAGGAACATATGACAATCCCTTCAGTGATGTAGTAGCATATATACTCCCCTGTGCACTTCAGAGCTCTTGGAGATTGTTTGCACAGTTTCTCTTACAGCTTCTTCTGGAATGGTGCAGTTCAGTCGGACCCCACAACATGGACTGGGTCTAAGTAACACAAAAGAGCCTCAAATCAGCCAAGATTCTCTGGGAATGGGATCAATCTTTTGATCAGCAATGCACAGGTACACACACTCAGCCCCTTCAGGATGGTGCCAAGTCTAACACAGTCCTGGAAACGTGATTTGAGAGAATTTTGGCTTTCATTAAAAAACAAACAAACGAACAAACAAAAAACACGTTAGGTTCTAGACCTCCTGGTTGCAAAGAAAAGCTGGAAAACATGAACCCTCAGGACTCGAACAAAAAACAGAAGGCAAATAAAGCAACACAAAATCTATTCTTAAAATTTCATGATTTTAAGTCAATCTAATGATTTGTGGGGGCCTGACTTGTGATTTTTGAATGTTTGAGGATGGCAGTACTACATATATGCAAATATTAGCTCCAAAAGAGACATTTTTATACAGAAAATGCAAAAAAATAGTGTTCATTTTTGTTAATTTCTGAAAAACTCTTCAACCATGCAAATATTAGGAAATTAAAAAACTAGGGTTGCTTCTTAAAAAAAAAATTACTTATAACTCCCTTCCACCCTCATTGACGAGATTTCAATTTGGTGGTGTCTCTAACAAAGAAAGCCAGAAAGAAATTAAGTAACATTTGAGTATTTCAGTCTAAACATTGCATTATAAAAAGTTGTTTTTAATCTTTCATTTTCCTGGTTAAAAAAAAAAAGGTGTGTGAAGGGGTAGGAGGGAAAAAGATGGAGAAAAAAAAGGTGCATCTATTTGGTTTGGAAAACTTGGAGAGAAAGGGGAGAGTCCATTGGTGAGCGTGGACTTATCTATGACCCATTTGTCAGCCAGAACCAGGAAAGCTTGAGAGGTAGCCTGTGAGAGGACAGACTGAATCTGGAAAAGATGAAGGAGCTAATGTGATGGCTGGTAGACCAACAGAAAGAGATGGAGAGGTCACTGAAGGCCCTCTTAGCAAACTGAGCAACAAGCTATACTGGGCTGGCAGGTGGAGCAATAGTGACTGTTTCAGGAGTTCATGAAGGAGACGACCCAGGTACAGTAGCAGTTATTACAAAATGTGGCAAGTCCCATTAGGCAGAATGGAAGTTGCAGGGGAGCTGGGACTCTGTAAAATGGACCCCGACATGTTCCTATTGATTTTTGAGAGAATCACTGCTAGTGCAGGGTGGGATAAAGGATTATGGGCCCTATGGTTAACCCCTTATCTGAAAGGAGATGCACAAGCATTATTGGGCCTAATCTGCAGCAAGGGAGATTTAGGTTAGATTCTAGGAAAAACTTTCTGACTCTAAAGAGAGTAAAGCTCTGGAACAGTCTTCCAAGGAAGGCTGCAGAATCCCCGTCACTGCAGGGTTTTAAAACCAGGGTAGATAAACAGCTGTCAGGGCTGAACTACATGCCCTCTCCAGGTCAGCCCTACACTGCTGTGATTCCATGATTTTTCTTCAATTTTGACTAAAGTGACTCCCGATCCCCATTTATGATATCACATACATGATTATCAGTCAACTGCACTCCTGCACTGTTTACAGAGCTGCCATTGCTTATGCCGATTTGGGGCATTAATCCACCATTTCATAGGTTGGAAAGAGTCAACAAAAATGATTAGGGAGCTGGAGCACATGACTTTTGAGGAAAGGCTGAGGGAACTGGGATTATTTAGTCTGCAGAAGAGAAGAATGAGGGGGGATTTGATAGCTGATTTCAAGTACCTGAAAGGGGGTTCCAAAGAGAATAGATCTAGACTGTTCTCAGTGGTAGCAGATGACAGAACAAGGAGTAATGGTCTCAAGTTGCAGCGGGGGAGGTTTAGGTTGGATATTAGGGAAAACTTTTCCACTAGGAGGGTGGTGAAGCACAGGAATGGGTTACCTAGGGAGGTGGTGGAATCTCCTTCCTTAGAGGTTTTTAAGATCAGGCTTGACAAAGCCCTAGCTGGGATGATTTAGTTAGGGATTGGTCCTGCTTTGAGCAGGGGATTGGACTAGATGACCTCCTGAGGTCCCTTCCAACCCTGAGATTCTATTTCCAAACTAGCAACTGATTTGGTGTTTATCTCTGTATTATACATTCTGGGAATTACCTACAAAACCAATGTTCTCGCATTAACTTAAGTATACAGAACACAATGTCTATTTTTGTTAAATCCACTATCAACAATTTATGGATGCAGCAACATAAAATCTAAACCTACCTTAACCTTCCAAAAATGACCAACTAGTGAGTGCAAAAGAAAGTTCTCTAAACCATTAGGTGTACATATAAATATCTTAGGATCTTCAAAGATGATAAATCTGTCTATCACCTTCAATACCCCTGCAATATCTTCAAGACAATCAACATGTCTCAGTAGTATTTTGTATTTAAATTCATCATGAAGATTATTTGGATGTGAGGGCAAGTTTATTATTAATGGTTTCTAATTTACTATGTTAGTTATTAATTTGTAAGAAGAAATACAAAACTAAGTATTTGTGAAATACAGTTGTTAGTACCATATAATACAGTTTTCGGACATCTAGAAAACACTTTGGTACCCTTTAGCTCTCTGAAACTATTTCTCTTTTTGTTTATCTTGAATCCAATAAAATCAACATTAAAAAGAAAAAAAAGGACTTTGGGAAATAGGGGAATTTGGAATTGCCTGCCAAGTTAAACTAAAAGTTAAAAATTAAAAGCTGCACCCTAGCCTCCAAGACACTGATGAGGGTAGCAACAATGCAAGTGCTAACACTCCCTCCCCGCCCCCCGCTTTTTCAACAGTGGTTTGGTAGTAGTGGATGAGTTAAATGGATGTGGTGACTTGGTGAGGAGACTGGCTGGAGGAGATGGTAGAAAATTAAAAGAAAAGTATTAAGTTTGCACTCCTTTATCACCCGTTCCTAGATTTGGGCTAGATCCTGAAAGTTTCCCACAGGACTTCATCTGGAGCTCCATACACAGAATGATTGCAGACGATCTCAACACTCAAGGAGCTACATTCTTCACTGCTCTGCATTTCTTGTTATCATACACCAGTGCAACATTAGTGTAAAAAACTACCATTCCAAAATGGCAGTGTTTTACACTCACTTTGCGCAGGTACAGATGGCTTCACAAGGTACAAGAAAAGGGAGAATCAAGACTAGGATGAATAAAAATCCAGATACTGGTCAGCTTCAGTGTACCACTGTTTTATATCCTGTACATCATATTTAGGCTTGAAAGACCAGATTTGTATTGTTAAATGTCACTCAATGTAGTTTTCACTGCAAACACAAACAGATTATTTTTTGCCAATTGATGATAATGGAGATTTACAGATAAGCAAAGAAGAATTCTGCTTCAGAACCTAAATTAAAAAGCTTTAATTGTTTTTGAATTTCAATGCATCATTAAATAATTGTCTAATCCCCTCATAATTTTGTACAACTGTGAAAATTAATACAAATAGAAAAATGCTTAAAATAAACATCAATATTGTCCATAGAAATGATAAAAAATAAAAATCAAATTCTGCCAAACCTAATCTCATTCATCGGAAGGAGCAAGACCAGGGGATTGTTTGTTTTTTTCGCCCTTGGCCCAGAAAGGATAGATAGATAGATAGATAGATTAGATAGATATAATGAAAACCTTTAAATAAAGGTAGATGCAGTCACAGCATTTATATTCTATAAACGAAGAATCTATTTGATCTGGGGTGTATTATTAGTTTTAGATAGATATTATATGTGAAATCGCTGTGTGCTGAGCTCTCTGGAAGGCATAGATCCATAGTCCCTGCCCCAAAGAGTCTCTATCCTACTCCCGTTGTTCCATAGTTGTGCAGGGCATTAATTTTTACTATCTGTTTTCATTTTGGTGTAAATTGTACCAGCAGGCTCAGGATCTGATGACCTCATCTATCATTCATTTGGATTACAGGGCTAGTAATTCCTCTCCTCAGGGGAGCTGATGTCTACGCTCTGATTCATGATGACATGATTCAGGGGAAAGCCCAACCTCTAAATCTACATTATGAGAGGGAAATCCAGCAAGGCCTTTTTAAAACTATTTTTATCGTTAAGAACTTCAAAATCTCTTCCTGTTGGTTGATACGTCAGCCTCCAGGGCTCAGGAACCAACACTGATGCAGAGAAAAATCAGAAATGTTTTCTTCTCTGTCACCTACGAGCGTCAAAGTTTCTAAATGAAATGTTTCCTTCCATCCTCCACCTAACATTTGTTTGTCTAGGCTCACACTGCCCTCCACTCTGTGGGGCTGAATTCTTTTCTCAGCTACACTGCTGAAACCCCAGTGACTTCAGTGTGGTTACAACAGCATAACAAAAGATAGAATTTGGCCCCATATTTTTAATGCCAGGAAACTTCCCTAAACCAATTAACTGTAAGAAAACTGGAGAGAGGAACAACAAAAGTGCGTATGAACAAGGGAGAAAACAATAATGTTGCTGTCTTTTCATGGCTGCTATTTGATCCTGCAAAAGAGATCCGTAAGGCAAACCAAAACCAGGAGAGATTTAGATGACAAGGAAGAGTTATAGTCAGCATACCAGTTATTCGCAAAAAGAAAAGGAGTACTTGTGGCACCTTAGAGACTAACAAATTTATTAGAGCATAAGCTTTCGTGAGCTACAGCACACTATTATAAAACTTGAAAGATCAAATCTGCCCCTTGAATTCATAGAGGAAAACATGCCAACCAGAATCTATAGAGGGAAACAAAGATTTTTCTCTCTACTCCTGGGGGAGGGAGCATTCTAATGTAACTTTATTATAAAACATTTCTTACACAAAAACTAGCTTAATTAATGCATTTAAATGGAGGGGGGGAAAAGAGTCTCTTCTCACTGATTAATCATTCCCACAAGGGGGCTCTAACATGCTGCTCTGCTGCTTGCTATCTCTGAGGGCTAGCTTCTGCCACCTTCACTCACACTGATATATCAGTGGGGCTAAGGTACTGCTCAAAATGAGGAAGCATGGTTGCAGCTAACACAAAACTTGCCTTTGCATATTATGGGTTGAATTGAGACCTGGAGCCAGATTCTCAGCTAGTGTAAATCAGCATAGTTCCACCAACTTCAATGGTATATATACACAAGCTGGGGAGGTGCAGAGCTGTGTCACCTGAGGAGCAGCCCAGAGAAGAGAATTGTAATTCAGAGTCACCATAACTTCTCTGGTTTCTCCATCGGTTCAAGTGGGCCCATAATCAGATGCCAATTACTCTCCCTTCTGTATTGACTCAGCTGTCTTGAGCTGGAGAATTGGAGGTGAGGGAGGAGTCTTGGCTCCACCCATTCCTTGCTCACCTCCACCCATTCCTTGCTCACCTGTGCTGGGGTTTGCTGTCCCCCCGTAACTGACAATGCAGGGCTAGAAGGGAGTGCCTTAACCACTCCATAGTCTTGCCCTATGTACACATGGCATATTATGCACATATAGCACACTTGCCTTTTAATATATAGAATGGGAACAATTACTGCATCACAGGGTGCAGGCACCATATTTTTTTAAAATAATATACACTTGTCATGAACAAAGTCAACTAAAGGAAAGACTCCTCTGAAACAGTTGACGTACCCCATTCTGCAGCTAGCCTCAGCCACAACAAACACCTGAGAAAAGAGATAGATAGACCATGCATTAGGCCCTAAAGGTTGACAGACCATAGTCCTTTGTCCAGATTCTTATCATCAAACCAGTAAATTTTACCAAGAAAAAAGAAGAAGAAAATGGTTCAAACCTGGATCTACTACACAGTAGTAAAGGAAAAGCAATTGAGTTTAAGTTAGGCTTAGCTGATACATGCTAACTAGTCCAGCACTCCATCCCCAATTGTTCAAAACCACGAGCCAACCCCCGCCAAGTAACGCGATTGAGTCAACAATCATGAGAGGTTTGTAAATGTATTTGGTGTTCCTTTTCTTTGCCTTTTGGTTTTGGAATCCGGAATGGTCACACTTTCAAGCTTTTCTCCCACAATCACAAAGTCTAGAAATTTACTTTTTATTTAAATGACAGCTGAGGTTTTTGTGTATTTACTTAACTCCTGGAGCTGGGGCTTTATGAAAAACACTGAATATTGTGAGACTCACGGTAAAATCACAAGAGCTGGCACCACTGCAAACCCAAATAAAACTCACCCACTTTTCCTAGTCACAGCAAACAGTTTTCAAACTTTTTTTCATTTGCAGATCCTTAAAAAATTTTCAAATGGAGGTGTGGGCCCCTTTGGAAAACTTAGACATAGTCTGCAGACCCCGTGGGATCCACAGACCACAGGTTGAAAACCACTGGCCTTGGGCACCAAAAATACAGCAAAAGCTAAAAGTCATTGTGGTTCAGTCCTGTTTGCAAGATAGCAAAATCCACACAGCACAGCTGATGCACATCAAAACTTGTAAAAGGTCTGAGCCTGCTACCTTCATCATGTTACCACTTTATTCCATGATTAGCGCCGTTCAAAGCAATGGGATTACCAGAATAGTAAGGTGCTTTTCTGTCAGAGTAAGGGTGGCAGAATCAAGGCCCCAAAAATTGGGAAGTTAACCCACTCTCAGATCCCTTGAGCAATAAACAAAGTATTTAATATTTCAGATACTGAGCTTGTTGCTAATTTGGATATTCCTCTGCTTACAGCAATTACAGGCAGATGTACAATGCTGGGCTAACTATATGATTCAGACATTGTGGTTTTCTTTTTCCAAGTAATTTTCCCCCAGTGTCACATTTAGTATTGTAATGTTCATTTGTTCAGAAGATTTAGGGGGAACATGCCTTTTAGGGTTATTTTAACTCTCTGCATTGCACAGGTTTTGTCTTGAGCAGGAAGAGTGGATGAGCTTAGGTCAGGCTTAGCTAGCACATGCTAGCTAGACGAGCATTCCATCCCTATGTGTTCAAAATCATGAGTAGGGTCCTATCAAATTCATGGTCCATTTTCATAAATTTCACAGCCACAGCATTTTAAAAATCTTGAATTTCAGTTTCAGAAAATTTCAGAAATTTAAATCTTAAATTTCATGGTACTGTAACAAAACATGAATACGTATTTAAAAATGGCAAAATATAGACATGGAAAACCCTTAAGACTCAGCGTTTCTCTAACTGGGGGATCCAACCCAAGAGGGAGTCATAAGGCTATTGTAGGGGGGTTGTGGTATTGCCACCCTTACTTCTGCCTTGCCTTCAGAGCTTGGTGACTGGAAAGCAGTGGCTGCTGGCCAGGTTCCTAGCTCTGAAGGCAGTGCCGCCGCCAGCAGCAGCACAGAAGTAAGGGTGGCAATACTGTGACCCCCCTACAATAGCCCTGCAACCCTCTTTTGAGTTGGGAACCCCGGTTTGAGAAACATTGTGTACTTTTGTATATACTTTTACCCTGTAGTATAGTATAAAAGTCCACAAAGACTAGATTTTACAGGGGAGACCAGAATCCATGATCCATGACACATTTTTCACAGCCATGAATTTAGCAGGGCCCTAATTATGAGCCAGGCTCCCCAAAATCCTGTTTTTTAATATACATTTTGATTTCCTTTTCTTTGTCTTCTAGTGTCATGCCTGGAAAGGTCACATTTTCAAGCTTTTCTCCACAACTGTGAAAGCTAAAAACTTGCTGTTTATTTAAATGAAAACTGATATTATCATTTATTTAACTCTTGGCGGTTGGGCTTTATGAAAAACACTAACGATGGTGAGACTCAGAATAACACCATGAGTTGCCAACACCATTAGTTGCATTTAGGATTATCTTGACTCTCTTAATATTGCACAGGTTTTGTCTTGAGTAGGAAAAGTTATTGAAATCTTAGCTACTGAAACTCAAGCAATTTGAAATGCATCTAGTCCTGTGCAACGTGTTGTGAAATCATAGCATCATTATCAGGACCACCATCAAGCAAAGCACTTAAGCATGTGCTCAGCTTCAAAGCCAGGTAGCTTCCTTAGGTGTTTTATCAGTACCTGCAACTGGTTGGATGCTGAAAAAGTATTATTCCCATTCATGTGTTCAAATGCCAAATGGTCATTCGGTTTGACCTGCTTTGCTGTAATGGGCATTCTTGTGAATGGGTTTTTGTTTAGAAGGAATGAATGAGCCGGTATTCACACGCAATCCAATATATGTATGTGCAAACAAGAGTAATTCCTATATGTCTGTTATTTAGTTAATTAATTGTGATGATGTTGATGATGTTACCTCCAAATTAAAAAATATTCAGTCATCCAGGCAGCAGAAAACATACCATGTGACTTAAGCAATCAATCCTTGCACCCATTGAAGTAAAACCCCCATTGACTTCACAGGTGCAAAATCATAATAAGTGTTTAGAGGGCTTTTCAATCATATTCAGATACCTTGACTGAACTAACAAGTTTAAAAAAATCAGTTTTTTGGCACATCAAGGAAGGACATCAGTTTTGGCTATGCAGTGAATTACAGCAGGGCAGCTTTTGCCCTTTAATGATTCATTCATATTTCTGCCTTAACAAAGAAATTCAATCCAGAACTGTTAAACAAGATTGCAAAAAAAAGTATCCCCTAAGGAAAACAATACAAAGTGTTATTGTTTGCAACTGTGGACAAGAAAACCTCTGGTTTCCACACCTTGCAGCCTCTATTCTTGTACCCTGAGGAGTTCTGCTAACCACTGCTCTGCATTTTAGATGTACAGGAATGAAGAAACAACGTGGTCTTGTGCACATTGTTTTGTCATGATGTAGCTGAAGCCAAATAAAGAAATTCTCTTGTGGGAAGGAAGGTTATGAACCAGATAGAGCATGGGCAATGACAACACAAGCTTCCCCACAGTGCCTTACCCAGGTGTCTCAACCCTTCTCAGTGGAAGCTACCTGTAGATGAGAGAAGGGAGAAACTTAGCTGCTCGTTCCATCCTTGCCCTTTCTCCTGAAAGTGCTAAATCAGTGCCATTTGAGTTGGGGTTTGTGATTGAAACACCTATTCAGGAGAAACTAAGACCACTGGTCATTTCAGATTGCTGAATGGTCTTGATATAACAACCATAGCAGGTAGACTACAGCCTCACATCAGACTGGGCCCACATCACCCTTACATATCCCATGACACCTTCTTCTCCATTTTTGAATCAAGTTAAAAAAATATCTCCTAGTTTTTTTTTTATAATTGTCCATGAATTTGCTCCACCCTGCATCTTTGGCCACGTTCCATATACACCTATTTCTCCCCTCCCCCAAACCCCATATACACTTTCCAACCCATTCAAGGGGAAGGACATGTGTGTACAGTGCCTAACAAGCTAGGGCCTTGAGGCACACAGTAACACAAATGAAACACAGACATGTGTAAGAGAAAGGAAAATGAGAAAAAAACTAAGTTAAATATCTCTCAAGAGTATAATGCTGCCTAGTAACCAGTTATCTCACTCTACTTAAACACAGCAAAGTAATAAGGAAGAACTTTTCTTTCTTGGGAAAACCAGGGAGGGAAAAAGCTCACTTGTAACATGGTCCCAGCTCCTGGAAATATCTGTGATATGGTGTTACCCATACTAGCTACTTCCCAGTTAATTCAATGGAAAAACCACTGATAAACTACCAATGGCAGCAATATCACAGACGGAATCAACAGCTGCCTTTTGTACACTGGAAATATCGATAATTACTGCTCAGACCTGAGAAAAGAATCTCTCTAAATTAAGTGTTTTATTTTTCCTTTTCCAAATCAAAACGCTAACAATGACAGCTTGGATGCTTATTCTGATCATCCTAGAATAATGCATCCTAGCTGCAAAACTGAGCTGTACATTTTGACCTGACAAATTTTGAATTCCTGCATGGTCCACAAACACCCTATCAGCCAACTGCCTTCTTCACCCCAACATATAAATGGGAAAAACAACACCTGCCATGGGGTCTTTCAGGGCCTCAAATCTTGCCTGTGTTCTAACCTGTAAGCTCTTTAGGGTAAAGCCTTCTCTAGGATAGAGTTTATTTGGGTTGTGTACACTGTGGAGTATATTATCAGTGCTTTATAAATAAAATAGTAATTAGAAAAACTTCAGAAATTCAGTAACTACCATTGTGATCGAATCCATTATTTAGTGATTCCTCCTGATAGCACCAAAGTATGTGGGATACTAGCACAAACTACAAAAAATTAAAACAAAACTGGTCCCAGTGCCCAGGAAAAGCAGCTTATCTGCCAGAAATAACCATAATAGGCAAAAGAAAATGATGAAGGGGGGATTGGCCTCTACCATACAAAGATTTCACACCAATATTTAAAGAAAGCTGGGGAAGGGGATGCAAGGGTTGGCAGTTATCAGGAAAGCTGGTCTATAGATGGTGCCCCAAAAACAAGAAGATCTTGCCATTGGCTAGAGACAACCCAACTGATAAATTAGTGCATAGTGGGAGAGAGTCGTTCAACCTTGGGCCTAAAACAGTCAAGGTTCTGTGCTGCCCTCTATATCCACATGACTGCACCGATGGTAGATGAAGTGGGGCATGGGATGCCAGTTAGGTTCTTCTTGATTTTCTCTTCACCCAAACCCACTGTAGAAAGCCACACAACATAGACTGTGGCTCTTCTTTCCATGCTGGGGTATTCCTGATGCAGGTAACAGGGCTAGGCAAGAGACAATGAGTTTTGGCAGCAGATTAGGAAACTTTAAGTGACTTATTCCCACCTAGGAGAGAATGAAGGCAGTGGGAAAAGCATGTGGGGAGGAAGAGAATTAAATGGACTTTTAAAGCAGCTAAGCTTTTGCACTGAAAATGAGACAAAGATTCCAATAGCATTTTTCCTGCATTAAGGGCATCCAAGCTAGAATACATTTATCACCACGGGACGGTTATTCATTATGAAAACAGGACACACATCTGTTGAATTGACAATTATCCATTCTTTAAAATTCTGCTCAGTGGCAGACTTGTTTTAGGATTGTTAATGTGTTACACACCGTTCCATGCAGAGCTGCCGGAGTGTTCAGACTCAGCTTTGGCTGCAGCCCTTCTTTTATTCTCCGACATAATCTATCTTACTATAAAAGGCACACCTGTAAAGTGCTGTGACAAGCTAGTAGTTCACAGCAAACCATAGATGCAAAACACGGCTGATCGTGAAGGGATTTGCAGTAACAATTCTCGCAGGAAACAGAACATGAGCTACAAGAAAGCAGGCGTTGGTGGCCTTCCAGGATGGTGAAACACACTCTTGGCTTTTGTTTTTCTTACTTTTTAAAATATAATCACTCACCTCTCTTCCTCCTTCCCTAACACAAAATGCATTCACCTTGTCACCCTCTTTGCAGTCCAACCCATATAGAAGGGAATCTAGGACAGGACATCTAGAGCAGGAAAGATTGTTGTTATACAGGAGCTCAAGTGTGTCTCTTGCTGAGGTACAACACTGGCACTCCTGCAACATTCAAGGAACAGCACGGTGTCAGGGTACAGGTAACCACTTTGCCCCCGGATGAACAAAGGGTTTAATTCAGTCTGCTCCTCCCTCCCCTCCTTCCTGAGGGGGAGAATTGTAAATTGGCTGCTTGGGGGACAGAAAAGGGAAAATATCTGTGACAAAGCAGCCAGGGTCATAGGAAGGAACCCTCTGCTGGGGAAAGTTTCTCTTCCTTTTTGGTTATTTTAATTTCTGGTTATAAACATTCACCTTTGAAGGGAATCCTTACTAACTCTTTTTTGCTTTTGCTGAGCCAAGAATCAACTCACATGCACATCTAGGGGAAGGAAACTCTTGTGTCTCTTACCCAGTGTCTCTGGGTTATAGAGATGATGTGGCAATTGAGGTAAAGAGAGTCTATATGCCATTGACGCACATGCACTCTCTCATTTTTCCTGCTAACTTAGAAATTCTATAGCATTAGGACAGCATCTTATTCTAGGTTTGTATAGCACCTTGTAAATTCACTGATTTAGGAAAGGGATTTTCAGTCGTAAGCACAGCAGAGTAGAGAAGGTCTACTCTCTAGGTCATTTGTTTCCTGCTGTGTCAAATGGAGCCCACACAGTTCCGGGGTTAAATGCTGGCCCTGGTAACAGAGGGGAAGTAGAGATGGTAGAGATAACCTTGGGAATAATGCCAGCAAGCTGGGGCTCTCTCAGACTGCAGACTGGAAGCTTGTGTAATGCAGTACTAAATATGCAGTGAGTAATGCTTGACACCTGACACCATCCCACTCAAGCATGATCCCCAGTTCACAGAGTCAGAAATGTTGAGGGAAACCAGATGAAAGTGATAACAAAATGGGAATATCATACAAAAGATCATTGTACGGGAGTAGCTCACAATCCAAGCCACCACCAACCGTTAAGATTTTTTAATCATCATTCCAGTACACTATGATGCTTTAGAAGCACTTTATGGAAATAGGACCTGACACCATGAGCCCTCCCTTCCTACGGAAGTCAGTTTTCAACCTGCCACCTATGAATGAGTAGTGCATGTAAGAGAGATGCTTACGAAACCAAGAGCAGAGTACATAGCAACAACTACAGTTAAAACAAGTGTTTGGATTTCTAGGGCTATTTTCAGTTGCTTATAGACTTTCTTTTCCTTTTTTTTTTTAAGGCTGCAATTTGGTAGATTTATATATAGCCCAGGGCCCATTTTTCCCCTTCAGTTTTTGAGAAATACGTGAATTAAGTAAATATACATTTTCCCAGTTATGACTTTCTTCATAATAGCTGTAGCACCTTGGAAGTTTGAGGTAGAAACTTGAAATCTATGGACTACCTCAGATAGATCGCAAACGTACCTTTTGGTGATCTCGTGAAAAATGTTCGGGATTAATGAAAGTTCCAAGGATTTTTTAAAGAAAGGTCTTTGCATGTGCAACCGTAACATTTCCAGTTTTGTATACATCATAGAATATCAGGGTTGGAAGGGACCCCAGAAGGTCATCTAGTCCAACCCCCTGCTCAAAGCAGGACCAAGTCCCAGTTAAATCATCCCAGCCAGGGCTTTGTCAAGCCTGACCTTAAAAACCTCTAAGGAAGGAGATTCTACCACCTCCCTAGGTAACGCATTCCAGTGTTTCACCACCCTCTTAGTGAAAAAGTTTTTCCTAATATCCAATCTAAACCTCCCCCATTGCAACTTGAGACCATTACTCCTCGTTCTGTCATCTGCTACCATTGAGAACAGTCTAGAGCCATCCTCTTTGAAACCCCCTTTCAGGTAGTTGAAAGCAGCTATCAAATCCCCCCTCATTCTTCTCTTCTGCAGACTAAACAATCCCAGCTCCCTCAGCCTCTCCTCATAAGTCATGTGCTCTAGACCCCTAATCATTTTCGTTGCCCTTCGTTGTACTCTTTCCAATTTATCCACATCCTTCCTGTAGTGTGGGGCCCAAAACTGGACACAGTACTCCAGATGAGGCCTCACCAGTGTCGAATAGAGGGGAACGATCACGTCCCTCGATCTGCTCGCTATGCCCCTACTTATACATCCCAAAATGCCATTGGCCTTCTTGGCAACAAGGGCACACTGCTGACTCATATCCAGCTTCTCGTCCACTGTCACCCCTAGGTCCTTTTCCGCAGAACTGCTGCCGAGCCATTCGGTCCCTAGTCTGTAGCGGTGCATTGGATTCTTCCATCCTAAGTGCAGGACCCTGCACTTATCCTTATTGAACCTCATTAGATTTCTTTTGGCCCAATCCTCCAATTTGTCTAGGTCCTTCTGTATCCTATCCCTCCCCTCCAGCGTATCTACCACTCCTCCCAGTTTAGTATCATCCGCAAATTTGCTGAGAGTGCAATCCACACCATCCTCCAGATCATTTATGAAGATATTGAACAAAACGGGCCCCAGGACCGACCCCTGGGGCACTCCACTTGACACCGGCTGCCAACTAGACATGGAGCCATTGGTCACTACCCGTTGAGCCCGACAATCTAGCCAGCTTTCTACCCACCTTATAGTGCATTCATCCAGCCCATACTTCCTTAACTTGCTGACAAGAATGCTGTGGGAGACCGTGTCAAAAGCTTTGATAAAGTCAAGAAACAATACATCCACTGCTTTCCCTTCATCCACAGAACCAGTAATCTCATCATAAAAGGCGATTAGATTAGTCAGGCATGACCTTCCCTTGGTGAATCCATGCTGACTGTTCCTGATCACTTTCCTCTCCTCTAAGTGCTTCAGGATTGATTCTTTGAGGACCTGCTCCATGATTTTTCCAGGGACTGAGGTGAGGCTGACCGGCCTGTAGTTCCCAGGATCCTCCTTCTTCCCTTTTTTAAAGATGGGCACTACATTAGCCTTTTTCCAGTCATCCGGGACTTCCCCCGTTCGCCACGAGTTTTCAAAGATAATGGCCAAGGGCTCTGCAATCACAGCCGCCAATTCCCTCAGCACACATTTCATCCTTATTCTTTAACACAGCCTTTTTGCACGGGATTGGATTAGGCTTTTATTTTTTCCTTCTGCTGCAACAGTTAGTAAAACAATAAATACTTGCAAAAAATAAGTGGCTAAGAAAGCAATAGAACAAGCATGCGAAGAGGAGTAGGTAGGGGGTTAATGGAGGAGGACTGCAGGGACAGAAAAGTAGTGAAAGGAGGCAAAGTTACAAATCTTTCATAGTAACCACTATTCAACCAAATAAACCAGCAGTAGACAACATGAAATGATCTGAATAGATGAAATGCAGTTTGGATTTAATCTGTTCCAAATAAGCAGAAGTTAGTTTTTAACACTTCATCTCGAAACTTCAAACCCCTTCCCAGAAGTGATGGTCAAGGCCAAGAGCACATTTCAGAAATAAAGAAAAAAGTCACTTTCACAAGATGTCCTTTTTTCCAAACAAGAGGCAATCTCAGTCTGAAACATGATAAACAGAAAAAAAACCCCTATGTTTCTCTATCGCAGTGGGACATATGTAGAAGCCATCTTAATAAAAGGAAATTGATAGTATTTTTCACAATATTTAAAATACATTTTTATGCTACTCTTTTTAATATATTGAAGCCCATCTTAAGTGACTACTCAAGAGACCAACAAACATTAGCAGCTTAACGGAAGTGGACTTCAAATGAAACTGTGGAGTACATTTGGGATGGCCTCAAAAGACAGAAGGCAGACCAATATATACAGATTTCGCTGTAACTCTATAAAAATTGACATCTAAATGTTTCCTTAGTGAGGTTTTCTCCTCCCTTTATTGCATGCCATATACCATCTATCCTAAATATTTCTACAGTGATCATCAGCACAGAGTTGCATATGTTGCATGTATTATCACTGACATGTGTCAGTCAGGAGAGTACACGTGCACATCCTTCAGAATAATTGAAGATTATAGCATTTGTTTTGGAATATTCCTATAAAACATAATAGGGATTGAAACCAATGGGAATTACTCTCAAAACTTATAGAAAGGCTTTCATTTTGTTACATTCTATAAGGATTTTTGAGCCATCTTAAAGAATTCGATAACAAGGATATTATAATTCTATATTCAAGTCTAAAGGTTAGTTCAATAAGCCTGTAGTCTATCATCTTTATTGAATTCTTTACTCTTCCAGAAAGACAGAAAAATAGGCACACAAAGAAATGCATGGACCTAGGGTTTTTTCTTTCTGTTTTCAAAAGTGATAGGACAGTGTCCCTTTCAAATTCAGATACTTCTTTTTGTATAGGATGCTTATCTATATCTTTATTACACAAGTCAACACAGCTAATTCATAAACGCCTGCAAATTTGGTAGATTGTGCTGCCCTCTGGTGGCGAAAGTAACCATTAACCCAGGTCAGCAGCAAAGTTTATGCCCAGAGTAGTTAATTCTGTTTTGTATTTTGTTTTTTGGATCTTAAGTTGCCAATACTTGCAACAGAAACTCAAAGATTTTTCTTTCGTGAATGCATATTTTGGGCAGTAGAAACCAGTGGATTCACTGATAATGAATGACAGGTTTCTACTAACACAAGGATCAGAGCAAAGCATTTACTACTCATTCAGGTCATTTCCCTGACACTTGGAGTGGTGTCTCTGGCTCCTCCCCAATCTCTTACCCTTTCTCCCTGCAGACTTTCCCCTTTCTCTTCTTACCCAGCCTTCACATCTTTCCCTTCCTGCCTGGAATATCTCCCTTCCCCTGCACACTCAACTAACAATCTCTCCTTCCTACCATCCACAGATCTCTCAACACCTTCCCTCCCCTTCCTCAAGTATTTCCATTCTTCTGTCCCCGTTTTCCAAATAGTCTTTCTCTCTCTCTCCTTCCCCCCTTGCTTCCCCCTCCCCCGACATTTCTTCTTCTTCTCCCTGCAGTCCTATCACTATAGGGTAACTGGGGGTGTCTTTCACTCCATCTCCTAAAAGTTTCCTCAGACACACCTTTACGGCAGCTCACCTATCCCACATTTTTCCATAGCTCCCTATCCTTTGGGATCTCCCCTGGGCTCCTCTTGTTTAGGTTAAAACAAAAAATAATTTTGTAGACTTTTCTTATCAGTATACCTACTGCTCTTACCAAGCAGTCTTTTGATTAATGAAGAACAAGACCCTCCCACCTCCCACCATTGACAGGTTATCCACCACTGCTTCTGAGGCAGGTACAATACAACAGACCATGCGGTTGACTCTGTATTTCTCTAAGGACTAGACTTGTTCCCTGTCCTCGTTTTTAGGGGTCAGGCATTGCACATAAAGACAGCCACCCTACCCAGCATAGTTAGATCTATAAATGAAGCTTGTATAATCCAGATACAGCTACGGGGATCAATAATCAAAATGCACATCTGGCTTCTGAATGCAACCACTTTCATCTTACAGTGAGCCCTGGAAGATAAAATTCTTTTCCTGTGCTAACACAGGGTGTGGTTAAAGCAGCGGAAAGAAGGAAATGATTAAATCGTTTATATGTATTAGGACATTTCAAGCCAGCAGGAGAGGGATGTTTTTTAAAATAATATACGAATGAGGGGCTCAAAATCAATAAAAAGTGGGAACATGGACAGCTTTTTCCTTTTTGTTTGTGACTATGCTGTAGAATCAGAGTCCTTTGTGAAATAGATAGTATTGCTTTGCCTGTTCTAAAATAGGAACTGCAATCTCTGGGGTAAATGGCAAGAGTTTTGGCATAACTTCTCTCTAATATTTTTGAAGGGATATTTTTATAACTTCCCATAGTAACTCATCAGTAAATCACAACAAATATCCCTATGACAAAAATGTGGGGGGAAGGGCATGGGAAGTGGTGGGGATTGTTCTCTTTTGTTGTTCTTCATGAAATATCCATTTCCATCTGCTAGTTGGCCAGCCCTGTTTGAAATGTGTAGAAGGCTATGTGTTTCCAATTCTATGGCTGATTACCTCATCATTTCAATGGGCATTAGGAGCCTAACCTGCTTAGGTGCTTTTGAAATTTCCCAGGAGGTGCCTCTCTGAAAGTTTAGGGGCCTAAAGACCTTTGAAAGTCTGGCCATAAGGCCCCTTTGAAACCTCCCAGCTTTAATTTCTGTAGAGACTGCTGGGACCACCACACTGTGAACGGTTTTTCTGACCCATTCTAGCTCAAAAGGCATCATGAAGGTCTTTTCATTAATTCTCTAACCCTACTATGTTAGCACTTGGCTGAAGAGCAAAATCCTCATCAGAAGGGCCAGGGACAACTATAAAGAGGCTTTAAGTTTTCTAAATTCTGGCCCCACTGAAGTCAATAGGAGTTTTGCTATTAACTTCAGTGGAGACAGGACTTCACCCCAGGGGACTATCAACCCAATAGATCTGACAGGATCTAAAGATGAAACAGTCCTCACCTCCTGGAAGCTGTTTTTTCACCTGCAAAAGGACTTGTCTCTCAGGATGTCGGGATTTGTGTGAAATGCACACAAGCAAAAACTCAGCGGCTGCAGTGAGTGCAGTAAAACCAGTATTGTCAACAATCTACAATTGCTATGTGGGATTTTTCTGAAATCTGTGAGAAAGGCAAGGCACAATGTAGCTTTTACTATCAATCAACAGTGCTGTATTGGGCCTCAAAAGCCTCAACTTGTTTCCTGCTGATGGGGGTGGAAAAAGCACTCCGGCCAAATCTGGTTAGCATCCTACTGTTTAAATAGGAAGAAACTATGTCTTTTTGGAATGACTGCTGGGTGCACTTTTGCCACTGACATTTATGGCCTACAATTTCATTTGTTTTCTCGAAAGTTCGCATTATGGCTGATGTTGTAATTATCACCCTTTTTTCCATTTGGCACTTTCATCTGAGGTCTCAAATGTCATCCATCTGGCTCAAAAGAAACCTCCACCTGAAGCAGGCTTTCCGTTTTCCCATGCAGTCCATTGCATTTATTGATGGGAACCTGGTTAACAATGATTCTGTGGCCTGTAACAAATCATTTTCATAGCTGATTAAAAAAAACCAACAACCCTGCTGGTCATCCTACATGAAACTACTGCTTATAACTTGTCCCACAGACATCTGCTTCCCTTCTGCAGGTTTTTACTTGGCATCACAACAGTTGAAGATAAGGAATGCTTAGATTAATGGAAGTCAGCTTTGGAGAGCCACCAAATAATCAGGGAGCAGAAATCTCCCTGATTGCATAACAACAATCACATCATGAAGTTGCACCCTGGTTCAATGTTACAATACAGTCATTGTGGTATAAATCCAGAACACACGGTACCATAATTATCTGTGGTCTCAGCGACTCTGTTCCCTAAATACCTTTTCTATTACTTCTTCATCCTGGCTCTGGTTTCTGGGACGGAGGAAGGAAGTGGTAGAACCTTGGCAGAATCTAAAAAGCTCTATTCAGATAGTAGATGCTACAGGAGCTTCTTGCCAATGCCAGAAGTGTCTTAAGCCAAGAATCATTAGATTAGGTCAAGTCTATCTCCCGAAAGGGCAGGATATAATCTGTACGTAGAGGACATCTCAGATATTAAATTGATACTGAGACCCTGTGCAGTATATCTGAAATGTTCGCTACTTAGGGATTGTAGCCAAAGATCTGGGGTATGTGATTCTAGTTACAGTAACTACAAGAAGGATTTTTCTCTTGGAGGAGGTAGAAGAGGGATAGATGGGCCAGCTAAAGGGTTTCTAAACATATAATTCAGCCACAAACTACAGGCGTATTCAGATTTCAGACATTTCCCTACCACCACCCAACAAGTTCAATGGTAGTCAAATTATGATCTCTGTAAGCACAAAGTTCAGGTCCAGATCTTCAACCATCTCCAAATCTTTGCATGAGGGGATACTCAGATTCATGGTACCCAGTAATTAGATATACACACACGTATAGATATAATGTATTTGCATTTACTAACGAACATACATCAAGTTTGTTAAATAAGGGAGCATAAAAATCTCCTCTACTAAGCCGATGAAATGAGCTGTGGTGGGTCTTTTGTAGCTTTGATTTTCATCTCAGGCCATTCTGTCATGAAATAGAGGAAGTGAAGACTGAATCATAGAGTTAGAAGAAACCACAAGGGTCATCTAGTCTAACCCCCTGCCAAGATGCAGAAGAAGCCTTGTCTTCTACAGTGCTTTGTCTTTCAACAGTTCTTGACATAGTAGAGTTAGAATGGACTGCACAGGGCACAACCCAGATCTCAGGAAAAGGGTCATGGAATTATTCAGATTACTTGTCAGATGCATCCGATGAAGTGAGCTGTAGCTCATGAAAGTTTATGCTCAAATAAATTTGTTAGTCTCTAAGGTGCCACAAGTCCTCCTTTTCTTTTTGCGAATACAGACTAACGCGGCTGCTACTCTGAAACTTGTCAGATGATGATAGCAGCAGCAGCAAAACTATGATACACACTTATACTGGGAGATGTGGGCAGGACTTGAGAAATCTATGCATAAAATCTAAATCACCTGTGCAGTGTCCTTCTGCTGAGCCCCATATTTCTCATTACCAGGCAGCAGTAAGTCATGTGTATTAGCCAAGCCCTCTTTTCTCTACAACGCCGACACAGCATGGGAAAAAGGCACAGTTTAAACCTGAAAGAGACCCACACAAAGTCTGTATCTTTCCCTATCTTGCATCATTCCCTATTTCTCCCCATGCACACTCGCTGAACAATGATAGTATTTTTATTGTATTTATTTAGACTTTGATGAAAAGAAAAGAAATTCGAACCCACATTTTGCAGGCACCAAAACTAATGAACTTTTTTCTCAGAAGCCTTTTTCACTTCTTATTTTTTGTGTATAATTAAATACAATTCATATGTTCAACCGATCATGATCGAGTGAGTGGTGGCAACATGTCCTACTCCATCTATGAAACATTACTGCAGCTGTAATCCATTAGATAAATATTTCATCATGAAGAAAAGGGCACAAGTGCAAAAGCAGCTTATATGGAGCAACCAAAAATAATTTGTGTGGAGAAAAAGGCTTTGAAAGACATATAACTTTTAAAAACACAATTAGAATGATTAATAATACAAGTTATTTTTCAATATAGAGGGTTTTTTTTAAAGCTAATTTTAAACAAAACCCAACACACATATGCAAAACAACATTAAAGGACACTATAGTGATTAAATTATAATTTTTAAAAAATCATCTGAGTTTCATAGCCAAATTCTGCCCCCAGTTAAACAAACACACACAGGAGATTTATATATATATATTAAAAATGGAGATTTGTTTGTGTTTTTTTTTTAAATTTTACCCAAATACTGAGGTAATCATGTTTACTCAGGATCCTAGAGAATCCTATGTATCCACAGCCTTAAACACAACTTTAAACTGTTTAAAATGAACTGGGCATGTATTTTTCTAGAATAGCTTCAAAGTGTTCTATGCTTTCATAGAGCTTTAGGCCTCAATATGAAAATAATTAATCTGGGCAAGCTTTAAAATGACTTGAGTAATATTTTTCACCTTTCTACTTGTAAAATCTGTTGGCAAGGTTTCACATTTTATTTGCCTCCCATCTTAAAAACAATGGCCCAGATTGCCCAGTCCCACAGAAAATGATTTGAGGGGAAGAATGTTTTCTGAAGAGTTTTCTCTGAATTATTCACACAAAAGCAAGGTTTGCCTTTCCCACTCAATCATGGACCAAGCAGTGGTTTTGCCCCCAAGGGATCTGCAGGAACCCAGGGCCATAGGCTACCCAAAAAAGAAAAACAACATCTACAGAAAATAGCTTTTCAACTAAATGGCAAATCACCCCATCCCCCAAAAATACTTTTTTGTCAAAATCTTTCCATTTTTTGTTGACCCCCCCCAAGTTTTTTCTGTTTTTGATACACAAGCTGACTTCTACCACCCTCCTTCATGTCAGACGTGACAAGTAGAGAAATAATTGAACAGAGATCCATGACTTGGATACTGTTTAGCTGACTTCTAAATACTATGGACAGGCCTAAATCAAAGTCTCAGCTTCATATCTTGAAGCCTTGAAAACTCCCACTTCATATTTTTATCCTCAGTATGAACATTCAAACTTTTGAGTAAGTGCTGATTTGGATATTTTCCCCATTGTGTTTGGATAAATTCATATCCTTGGTTACGGTTGTACCCATGTTAGAGATACAAAGGAGTTAAGACAGGAATTCAATTGACAGCTATCTTCATTTATTTAAAAATGACTGCAGTCATTGCCTAAGAAACTGCATTTCTCATTATTGTAAGATGTAGAATTTTTAACCACTGCGGTAAAATGCTATTCCATTGTAAATTTCCCTGGGAAGTGCTTTGATACTACAGTGGTGGCCATATAGACAACTCTAAAAAGCCAGACAGATGTAGCATTTTTATTTGTTTGTAATCAAGTTTAACAGAGAACTTCCCTTATGGAAGAGTCCTGTAGAATATATCAGAGATGAAACAAAAAGGGTTCCACAGAAATTTAATAGAGTCCTATGGAAATTACTCTAAAATCTCATAGAATTTAATAATGAACAATATCCCTTTTAAAGATTTTGTAAACCATCCTACAGCAGAGATATTAAATTTCCTATTAAATTCTATAGGACAGTCCCAGAAAAATGGAATGTTTCTTTTCCAGTCTTGTGTAACAGTCCTTCTATTTATATAAGCCGTTGACATTGCTTGGAGTTGGAGCTGAAAGAATTTAAATAAATCTGAAGTAGAAAGACTGTGCTCTAGTGAGCTACACTAGTTATTCCAATTTTCATCTAAAGCACTACAGTAGTGCTGAAATCAGGGTTGGTTTTGATTTTCAAGACTTTAGAACCACACCTTGGAATTTTCATATTGACACTGAAAGCTTCCATAGAACTATCAAATGTAAAGCAAATACATGAAGCACTGAGACATATGCTCACGAGCAACTTTGGAATAATAGCCCACCCAGAACTGAACTCTAGTCATGTGAGAAGAATTTCTACTACTTCTCAAGGTGGGAGGTAGTTTTCAGTGAAAACGGGCAAGCAAGCCACTGATGAATTCTACATTGCTTACGAATATTTGGTGCAAGTGGCCTCTTTCCCTGTGACAGATGGATTACAAATGGAGAACAAGAGTAGAGTAAAACAAATATCCTTTGTATTTGGAGGGGGTGGGTTGCAATAATGGTATTGCTCCTTTTAGGAGCACAGTCCATTAATCATAAATACATTAAGAATACATTTGTTTTTCTTTGAAAAATTGTTAAAGGTCACAATGTAATGGCTTAGTATTGGTAATGATGATATTTCATGCCTGTTTGAATATTCTGTCCACCTACCTTGCTGCTTTGAGATGCAACTCAAGAAAGTACTTAAGCACATGGTCTCAGGTCTGTCCCAAATAAGGATGCTTTTCTGAATTAGAGCCAAAGGGAGAACTGTACCAGGGAAAATGAGCCACATATAATTCTGAAGTGGTTCAATGGCAAACAGCTATAATGCTTTCTATACGTAGGTCCCTGGTTCATATCTGACAAAAGATTGAAAAAAGTCACTTGAGTGAATAAAAACAGGGAGTTCTTATTTCTATTATTCAGTGTTTCTTCCTTTGCCCCCAAACATTCCCTTTCCGCCTCCAAAGAGATTAATTTTACAGAGAAAGTAAAATTAATCTCCATAAAATTAATCTCCTTGAAGGTGAAATGGTAATGATCAGTCCTAGATCAGCAAAAGGCCGTATATTAGATATCTTATAAACTATTCATAGAAGTGTCTATTTTATGCCACTGGAGAATAGCGGAATCTCCTCTCCTCCCTTTAAAAGAGGATACAACAGTAGTGCACAGAGCTAGGCGATCTAGTGATATACTCCCCTCCACATGGGCCAATTCCTCTGGTTGGTACAGTGAGGTAGGTCATGTCACTAGCAAAATCTAGTAAACGCTATACTTGCAGTTCTTGCTCTCAAAAGGAGCACAAGTACTGCTGTTGTTCTCAGCACAAATGCACAGCATGAGGTGCCCTCCCCTAGTCATGCAGGGGTCAGGAGCAATCAAGCTCAATTTTTTTTTTTTTTTAAGGTGAGCTCAAAAGAAAACCACATATTGAAACACTGCTGAACTTTACAGTGCCTGAAATCCAGATTCAAATTCCACACCTTGAGTTCAATCTTTGATATCTCCATATCAAAAAACAGAGGTAGGCCCCAATTCAGCAACACACTTTAGCACATGCTTAAATCTTATTGAAGCCAATGGGACGACTCATTCTTAAACTTAGCTGTGTGCTTAATATCTTCCTGAATTAAGGTCTATGTATGCTCAGTTGCACTAAGTCACCATAAACTGACATCACAGTAAACTGTAACACACTGATGTAGGGAAGAGCCTTCAAGGATGAAGACCCAAATAGTTTTAATTTCTCTTTAAGTGACAGCCAGAGTTAATACCAGATTTGGCAGGAAGCAGACATTCCATGCCCGTTGGATTTATATGGACATGAAAAAGGGTTTATAGTTGACATTTCCCTTAAAATATAATGAAAACCTTTTGCTGTTTCAAGCACCAAACTTGCACTGCTTCTGTGAGTCTTTAATCACTTTTAAAAATCATTTTGTGCTGTTCTGATTGTTTGGATGACTCACAAAAAGCATGAAGAGTAGGATTTCCATTAGAGTTTGGTACTTTGACAACAGAGGATGGGGAACAATAGAAACAAGACACTGACCAGTATTTCCCCCCCTTGGAACAGTTTGTGATAAACAAAAAGCTGTTCCTGGCACCGGGCTCTGATTCATTACTGGCAGTGCTGCAACATTTAAAAAAAAGAGGAAGATGATTATGGAATATTTTCACATTGCCAGGGTTATATTCAATCTGCCCTCTCCTGAGTTAATTTGTGTCTTTCCCTCTGTGATGGAGTAAAGAGCCCTCCACCCTGGGCAGGGGCCAGGCAAAAATCACAATCCTTGGCTACAGAAAGGAGCATGCTCTGTACTCTCCTTAAAGGGCAGAGCAGCAGTCACTTTTCCCATGCAACACAGAGCTCCTGGAGACAAAGTACCTTCTTTAGGCACAGTGAATCCTATTTACTATTGCTCTCCATCGCCAATCTCTCCCCCCCCATATTTGGACCCTCTTGGGGTAGGAAGGGTTGTTCTGGAGTGGTCCTACACCCCAAATATAGCTCACCTCTCAAGGCACTTAAGCACCCTGAGCAGCTAGGCAGAAGTTAGGGCAGCTCCAGCACCAGGGGCTAAGTGGCTTCTGGCAGCTCAAGAGCTGGGGAAGCCCAAACTGCCTCCTCACCATTCCTATGCTGGGCTCTGCCCTGGGACATGGGTAAATTTGACCCAATACTTCCTGGAGCTTCTGCTTGGATGTGCAGCTGCACACTACTCCCTGTGCAAGGCAGTGCATATAAGGCACAGTCCAACCTTAACATGTGATGATCTAAGGCAATGAATGGCTCTAGGGTATGTTCCCAACCTGAGTCCTGACTTAGTGCCCCTTGCTGAGTGATTTAAAAATAATATACCATCATTCCAGTCATGTGGTCAAAAACACATAGTAGGTTTCAAAAAGAACTTGAGAAATGAGTAGAAAGACCCCTAAGATGACCACACGCAGAGATACAGACACAAACACATTTTTTAAAAGACAAACATTCTCCTCTATTTTTTTAAAAGTGTGTTTATATTCAGAACCAGGGAGTGAAGGTGCAAAGTGCATATTATTATTACTATGCCCATAATTGAGATCTAGTTATAGGGCAACATTTCCTAAATCACCTATGTAACTTAGCAGCTTAAGGCCTGGTGACATTTAATGCGGCTTAGGCTCCTAAGTGACTTAGAAGGTCTTAAAATTTTACCTACAGAGTCCAGGACTGAAGAAAATGAAAAAATATTCACATCTTACCATCAGAAGTAGCCACAACTTGAAAGGAACTGTTTCCAGTAGCCCTGAGGCAAGCTCTGTCAGTTTGATAGAGTCCTTACATAAAAGTGTTGGGTGCAAGTCAGAAGTGCAAGTCTTGAGAGGCTAAGTGAACTTGACTTTATCATTTCATTCTGAGGACTTCATTTTGTGGTTAAAACAGAAGCTGGCTAGGCAGATATTTATAGCACCTTCTTACTCCCATTAGCTTAGAGCTCACTTTGGTAGAAAGCCCCACCAGAGACTTAGTGTCTCTTAATCCAGACAGATACAGTACAAGGACTGATTTGAGGACTTCAATAACTCAGCTATAGGTTTAAGGTCTGTTACAGGTATGGGTGGGTGAGATTCTGTGGCCTGCAATATGCAGGAGGTCAGACTAGATGAACACGATGGTCCCTTCTGGCCTTAAAGTCTAAGTCTATGAGTCTAAGGCAATACTCTTTTTAAAAAAAAAAAAAAAACAGGATACATGTCCTACAAAACAAAACAAATATCCAGGCATGCATTAATCTGGGAGGCAGTGTAATCTGATGGTTAAAGCAGGGAATAGTGAAGTTGGAAGAACTGCATTTTAATTCCTGACTGCACCATTGACTTGCGTCTTTGGACAACTCACATTTATGTACTACAGATTCCTCATCTGTAAAAAAGGAATATTAATAATTACTCACCTTTGTAATGCACTTTATTGTTGTTGGCAGTTTGGTGAAAAGCTGAAAAGTTGTGGCACAGTAAAGAAAAGGGCTAAATTGCAAAATCTGAATGCTGACAAAGTCTCCAAAGTTTTTGGTGTGTTCACATCCAATTAATGTTTGGTCCATTATATAAAAAGCATTCAGCTATGACTTTCAGATGTGACATTTAATATCAAATGCAGTAGTGTAAAGTATTAAACTATTACTAATAATTGTTGGTGTAGATTTCAAAGAAGGACTTTCATATCACAGCAAGTTTTTCAACCTATCAGACTGTAAGAATAAACAAGCCCGTGTGCTTTTGACTTGTTTTTCATAATTATTTTTGCTGCACTTGCTCTAGTGAGAGTATTTTCACTTGCACCTTCTCAGCCAGTCTTCTCTTCCTACTTGATCCTGCAGCTGTGAAATCATGATACATGCGGAATCACAAAATACAATCACAATGATTTGTCTGCAGGATTAAGAAGGAAAAAAATTGTGTGTGTGTCTCAGGAGGGAGAGGGTAAATAAAATTCTGATCTGAGCAGAAGTATCTGAAATAACAGAACAGGGACTACAGATAATGATTTATGAATATATGAATTACTGTAATATTTAAGTTTCCTTTAGTGTAAAAGCCTCTCTCTTAAAGCTGAAAATGGATGAATTCCCAAATGCCACTTCATAGAGTATGTCTACACTGCAAGCAAAGGTGTGATCACAGCACAGCCCGCAAACCAATGCTAGCTTTAATCTAGCTAGCTTACAGTGTGTATGATAAAACCCATTGTTTCATGTTCTCTGTGTGTGTATATATTAATCTCCCCTCTGTATTTTCCACCAAATGCATCCGATGAAGTGAGCTGTAGCTCACGAAAGCTTATGCTCAAATAAATTTGTTAGTCTCTAAGGTGCCACAAGTACTCCTTTTCTAATAGTGAAAACGTGGCATCACGAGGTAGCAACCAGAATACAACCCCACTGGGGACTCTGGGTATGTCTTGTGGTTGCGAGCGCATGCCACTTTCCTTGGAGCTTGAGAGACAGCCATACATAATGCAAGACAAAGGAAATCCCTACCCTTTGCAAACACCGAGCGCAATCCCTCACACACTTCACATTAGCAGGCTCATGCTGCCTTTTCACCACTGTAACCCGAGCAAACACAGCTGGAATGCAAAATAATGTCTAACAAAGACTGGGGAAAATCTAATCCTGTTTATTTTGGCTTTTTGCATTAAAAAAGGGGGCAGGGCAGAGGAAGGAAAGAGACACGATGCTATACCTCAGCAGTCTTTAGAAAAACTCATTTAACAATTTTTTTTTTGTTCACTTGGCAGGGAAAGCTTTTTCCTGCAAGTTATCAATTACAGAAAGTCACAGGTCACAAAAATAAATTCATTACATAAAGGCAGTTCAAGCCTACAGCCAGTGGGCATTCAGGCTTGTCATTTAGTAGTGCTGATTTACTGTACAGCAAGTCTTCCTCTCTAGCAACTGCCAAGTCTGGACAATAAAAATTCAAATAAGTAAATAAATAAATAAATAAATAAATAGAGGGAGGCATCACACTGGCTCCCTCAATCTCTTGGATACTTTTAAACTGGCTTCAAACTTACATGTAGGGAGGCGACCACCAATCATGTTGTGAGCTACAGCCTCTTGCTAAATGAGAAAAGCAAAATTAGAGCACAAGTCCAACTCTCTGCAGGGCATCTGAATTTATGAAGCAGAATAAGAGTATCATCATCCTGAATCCGCCACTTCAGACCTCCTGCAACTTGGAAAGACATTATCACCCGGTATTGCATTGTATTTAGCTACAAATGAGCACTGGGCTTTTTCTTAGGTAAATGTGAGTTTTACACAGAAACCAGTACCTCTATTCTAATGGCACAACTGGGTTTGCAGATTTTCTAATGAGGGTTTGATCTTGTAATCCCACAGGTGAAAGTTTTGCCTCTATGAGAAGTACAGAATCAGTTTTCAACCAGGACTGGCTCAAGGCACCAGCTTTCCATGGCCGTCCATGTCCCGTGGCGACAATTCCGCCGCTCTTCCTGCTGTGGCAGCTTTTGGTGGCAGCTCCACCGCTATTGCAGCGGCAGCAATTCGGTGGCGACTGCTTGGGGCAGCAAAATGGGTAGAACCGCCCCTGTTTCCAACACAGCAAGTACAAATGCTCATGAAAATTGAGGTCTCTGATGCCCAAACCTTAAAAGGCGCTTGGTTTTCAGTAAGTACTAAGCACCCAAATGCCTAAAAATAAGGCCACTGCAAAATGTATCAAGCTGGGCACCCAAAATCATTATTCACTTTGGAGAATGTAGACCAAGGAAAACATTATTGAGCGGGACAGAGAAGCATAAGGAAAAGAAAGATGATTAGAAGGAGGAAGTAAGTCCTAACAGTTGCAAGGATAAAGAAGAAAGAGAGAAATGTAAAGGGCCCAAGAGTAAAGTAAAGGAACTTTATCTGTTTATCGAGTCATGGGCTGAAGGTTTAAACTCAAGTGAACTCATGTAAAACGAAAAAAAAAATCACAGGTACAATTTCACTCATGGGCATTAGGGGATTCATTAAATCAAACCAGTGAGAAGAGATGCCACGGCAGGCTGGAATGCTGCTCAACAGGGGTATCTGAGGCAGAAGTGCACCGAAGGAAAATATCAGGTAGTTTTCTAGTTGTAGGAAGTTATAATGGGAGCTAATTAGGAGGGTATTTGTGAGTGGTCATCAGTGGGGATTAAACACTAGACCTCTTGCACCAAGGCTCTAATTCAGCAAAAGACTTAGGCATGTACTCAGTTTTCAACGCATACTCAGGGCCCATTAAAGTCAATAAGACATAACTCCATTTGCTGAACAGGAATCAGCTCGAGCCCATACTCAACATTAACAGTTATGTAAATGGTTTGCTGAACTGAGACCTAAAATCCTGAGCCTCTCCTGCTTAAGCTAAAAGAACAAGGACCATAGTTGGCAGCTGTAGTTACCCGATTAACCACTTATGTGGAACAGCCACTAGAGGGGGACAAAGACCCATACTGTGATGATGTGTGTCACAAGGGTATGTTGGGAAGGGGTTTTACCATTGTATTGTATGGGAGTAGGATCAGAGCCTATGTCAGGATCAGGAAGCACTTTAAAGGGAAGTACGAGCATAAGAAGCATAGATTCTATTCCACATTTCAAATACAATTAAAAACCAAGCACATTTTGCATTACAGGGTTGATAATGCTAGTTGTGGGTTTTGATGGCTATACAAACAACTCAGTCTCTGCTCTCATGATTTATAATATTACCTGAACTCATTTATGGAATTATATCCTTACAATTCACAGATGATTTTATTAACATTTAATTATCCCAGTTAAAAAGCTAGCTCTGATCAAAGAATCTTTGTGAAGATTCTACTTACATTTTCTCATCAATTGGTGAATAATAACAAATATTTGCGATTTTTTTTTCATTATTCTATGAAGCTTATTTGGATAATATGTTCCTGAAATCAGACATGCCAAACCCATGAAAAAATGCAGAAATTGGGCTTGTTTTTGGCTTAATTGGCTTGCAAATTGCTTGTTGGCTAGTTTTTGGCTTGTAGCTTGTTGCAGCTTGTTGCTTTTTTTTTTTTTTTTTTTTTTGATCAGCTCCCAGCAAGCAGAGGTAAGAGGCAAGCAGGGGCAAGGGGGGGAGAGAGTCAGGGGTGCACAGCAGGCCCACTACAGTCCCAGACTGCATGCTGGGGGGAATCTAGTTACATAGAGTGTTGGAGTTCTTAGGGATTGGCTTGTTTGGGCCTTGTTTTGAAACAGGATTAGCTTGATTTTTGGCTTATTGTGAAAGTCAGGTGCTTATTTACTGCGTGAAAGTTGGCAACTGTGTGTGAAATGCATTTAATTATGGCCGCATTTTGTCCTCAACTCCCATTGACTTCCACCAAGAACTGAGGGTGCTGAGAACCTTGCAAGACTATATCAGTAAAGAACAGGACCAGTAAAGTGAACTATATGGGTTACCCATGACTTGACCCCTTTCTCCACATTTTGCAGGAAGTACCCATTACTTTGGAAATAATGTGGCCCAACGAATCAGGCACTGGACTAAGGGCTAGGTGACCTGGATTCTACTCCTTTATCTACCACCAACTACCATTCTTTGCATCTGTAACACTAGAATAATATTGTCAACCCTTTGCTGACTGATTGCAGATGTTAGGACCATGCAGGTCAGTTTGCCACTGGAGAAAAAAAATCAGTGACATGGCCTCTGGGCATGTTCTTACTGTAACTTGTTAATTTACACTATACTCACCACTGCTTAAACAAAGTGCTCACAAACTACATGTAGGCAAAACCCTTTTTCAGGTAACACAGTTCAAACACCAACGCCCAGTTCCGAGGAAGCAGCTCTGCCGTAAGGATTGACTCTAGTGAGAGAGATCTAGCTGTTTGCCCTTAAAAGAACCTGGATCACACAAAAATCCCTAAAATACAGCATTTCTTCAAGAACTGTACTTTGTCTGCATGCTCAAAAAAATAACCTGCAAGACATGTAATGATGCCATCTGGTGAGTCCAGCCATAACAATACTCTTCCACCTCTATAGAGTACTTGGAGATCTCTGGATGAAATGTACTGAAAATATTCATTATTATTACTTCTAGAGATGGGTGGAAAACAGGTCTTTTGCTTCACATAATACCTATGATTTTTTTTCAAATAGAATAAAAAGAAAAAAAATTCAAAATTTCCTATTAAATGTTATTCAAGAAATGAAAGAAAGAAAGAAATATCATTTTGAGTTACTCAGAATGTTTCAGTTTGATCAAATTGAAAAGTTTCATTCTGATTTGAACTTTATTTTATATTATATAAAATTTGAAAAAAAAAATGAAAAATTTGTTTCAAAATGGGGAAAAAACAAACATTCAATTAAAAAAGTCAAAATTGAACATTTTGATCTCACTGTAACACATTTTTCCCCATTTTTCATGGAAAATATTAGTCTAAACAGAAACATTTCTGCAAAACATTATGCTTTCAATGAGCTGGCATTTTCCAGTTGAAAAATATTCTGTCAGAAAACTTCCAACCAGCACCCCTACTACTTTAATCCAACTCATATCTCATATTGAACCTAATCTAATTCAAGCTGATTTTATACCAGTGTAATTCCACTGACTTAAATAGTTGAATAGTTCCCAAATGACACTAGAAAATATCAAAATCAGACCCAATTTTAAAAATTCTTCATTAAAGCCAAGTCTACATTTTTCCTTCCTTAGCTTCTGGCTCATTTTCTCACTATTTTCTGAGACGAGGATGTAAATGGTTAATATTGATATTGTTTGAACTGTGAAGAAGAGGAATGAAAGTGAGTTGGACAAGAAAAGAGCAATAGAAGGAAATAAAGCTATGCATAAATGAAAGAAAATGATTTAGAATAAATCACTTTTAAAAAGTTACAATAAATAGTCTCCAATATCTGAACATGCAAGTGAAGGGCATATTAATTAAACGGAATGCAAGTGGTCTGCAGCATGTTTCTGTTTTACTAGACATTATGGTCCTGCACATCAGTCAGAATTTTTCCAATGACATTTTACAGGTAAGTAATAGCATGTACCAGGACCTGTGGCTGTTATAATTGTCGACCTCATGTGCATGGACCAAGGGCAATATCTGCTGAATACAAATCTTTCTAACCTCCTTGAAGCTCAAATTTTGACTTCAGCTCAGCTGTGAGGAGCAGACTAGAAGGTTTCTGAGGCTTTTTTCAATCAGGCAATTTCTCCCTTGAGTTGCTATGAGTGGTATTCATCTTGAACTACAAAGATATCAAAAGGCTTTGCCCAGCATACAATGTGGCCAAGGTTGAACCTAGAACCACCATGTAGAGTCTTGGGCAATACATAACTAATGTACAATACTGGGCCATTCTTAAAAAAAAAACTTTAAAATCATGACTTCGCCATCAGATATTGCTACAGCAATAGTCATGGCACTTCTGTATAGTCATATAGGAAATACTTAAAGTGTACTGCATATAGTGGGGTGATGTTAATTAGTTACAGTCGTAAATGAAATGTTTATAAGGATGGCCAGAAGTAGCGTCAGTTCAGGTAGTCATTTAATGGAACAACATCATCCTGTTGGAAGAGAAGGATTAAAATCAATACACAAATACAGAATCTTAAAAATATTTACTTTCTGCATTTTGACCCATTCATTTTAGTCTTTTGGATAGAACAAAAGCTAATAAGGTTAACACATTGACTCATGTGCTTTCTGTTGCATAATAGCAGCATAAGTTGGAGCCTTTGTGAGCTGTGTAGACTGCTCCCTCCTTTAAACTCATTTTATAACAACTATTTTAAGAGTTATTGGCCCTGATGTTCCTGTCTCTCATGTAATTTCACTTGTTTCAGTGGATTCACTCTTGATTTATACTGGTCTAAATGAAAAGAGAATCAAGTCCATTTTTTCATACATCTTAATAAATTGTTTAAGTTTAAATGATTCTTTAGTGCGGTGGAGTCCTGCTCAGACCTTTCAGCCCCACAGTGGAGCATGCTCAATTGCTTTATGGGGATGGCACATGACCACTCCAGGCACAAATAGGAGTTGAGGGGATGAAGCATGCTCAGTCCAGATCTAATCTTTGGAAATATTAGCTGATAAACTCTCATAGTCATAAGTCATTACTGAGCAGGTGCAAACAGAAGATTTGTAAATCTTTAACCAAATAGTAAACACTTAGTATACGCTCAGGACCTCAAGGATTAAAGTAGATTGGATCATGCTAGAGTTCAGCTCTGCCTCATGTCTAGGTAGAGTAGACTGGGTTCTCTGGAGGCCAAATGCAGCAATTGTGTCATGCACAGAGATCTAAATGTCGTGATACTATGATGAAACCATCTCAAGGCATGACATTTAAATTCTGTCCTGACCTGCTGGAGATACTTTAGCCCCTGTGTTACAAAGCTCTTTAGATAATTTCACATGTGTAAAAATATTTCTTTTTAAACACAATTTTTTCCCAGTCCCATTTTTTCCTACTGCATCAAAGCGTGATTTTTCAGATGAAGGTTCCTATGCCACAAGAGAGAGAGAGAATCAGCCCATATTATATACGATGGTCTTTGTCCAATATTATACCACCTGGGGGAAAATTTCTTCCTGGCCTCAAAAGCTCTCTTTCCCTGGCCCAATAACTATTCATTGTCTTTCATAGGGGCAAATCATAATGACAATGAATGGTCATTGGGCTAAGGAAAGTAAATGAAAAAGACTATCACCTAGTGGTTAGGTCACTCACTTAGGATATGGCAGGCCAAAGTTCAAGTCCCTGCTCCATGGCTATTTGATTATTTATACACTGTGGCACAGCTTTAACAGGAGAGACACAGAAACCTCCAGGGACCTTGGGTATATCCTCTGGTTACCAGCCCATACTCCATATCTACACTGCTATTGTTACCAATGCTAGCTAGAATAAAGCTTGCACAGGTATGCCTACCCATGCTACCATCACACCTTTCACTTGCAGTATAGACATACCCTCTAGAGTGACGTGGAAGAAGGCATGAAGAAGCCATGGGAGAAGATCTGCTGCTCTGTAATCCTCAAAGGTTCAGAGTATTAGTGTGGTAAGCAAATAAAAAATATGGATGCTTGTCTGAACCTCTAGAATAAGCAAAGTTGGGCTGAAACTCTCCTAGGAACAAGATTTCTACTGAGACTCCTGGTATTTCCAGCATCTAATTGTGCCTGAACTACTGAGAAATAAACCTTCCCCTGAAATATTGGTGCTTTCCCTTCCAGTCCTGTCGAGACCCAGAAAGTCAAGAGGAGTTGGGTTTTTATTTTTTTTAAAAAAAGCTGAACAAACTTTTTCACAAAGAGAGTTTGAAGTGAAGTCATGTAATCCAAAATGATTGACCCATTTGTATTTACAGTTATTCTTGCTGTGGTTTCCAAACAAATCTATTGCAATTCACACGCATATTTCATTTAAAATATATGTTAAATAGCTGAAGAGATAGTGGGCCAAATGTACCACTGGGTTCAGTTTTATGCCAGTACAACTCCACTGAAACTGGCAGATGCCCTGGTGAAACCATGATGCACTGATGAATCAGGCCTTGTAAAAGTAAGACAAGTATAGTTCAAGCCAGAACATTATGACAAATAGGAGAATAATATACATTTATTAACCTTATGACTGCCGAATGGAACACTCAAGCTTTGAAGTGGGTCAGACCACAAATCAGTTAGAAGGAAACTTTCATCTTCAGTTAGAAGCCATGTCAGTGTTATTCTGCAATGCTAAGCATTCATCGATAATAGTTACAAAGCACATAGAAAAGAAGTCAAAGGACCCACAAGCACACCCAAACCTTTTGCTTTATGAAATGTTATATACAAATTAAATTATTGCTGTTATCCATCTATATTCTCTGGTGTTCATACATCAGCCAATTGACAAGCTGTTTTCTGTAACTAGGCAACTGGCCCACAGCCAAAGTGAATACACATATTTGCTGCTTGCAACTTTTGCCTTGTAGATGATCAGATGGTTACAATGGATGACATGCTACACATAATGCTCAAGTTACCACAATCACAGATACGATGGCTTCATTTATGTACTGCTTTGGATAGCAGTAAGTTGCTTTATGCAATATTCCTGGGAGTCTTTTAATTGCCTTTTTGTTTACTCACTAAACCACAGAATTTGGTAACCCACAATGTGTCTTCCTGTGGTTACTGTGGATTAAAGAAGTTCTCTTGTAGATTTTGCATTTGTGAGTTTGGACCCTGACTACTGGAAACTAAAATGGATTTTTTTCTTCATGTACAGACATAATGCAGGGAACGGGATAGATTTCAGCACTTCAGACTTTGGCAGGACTTCTCTGTTTGTTTTCTTTAATTAAAACATATTTGCTGCACACACTCAACCTTGTTGTACAGAACCACATTATAATAAATTACGTGTAGACTATAGGATCTCTGAGTTGGAAATAAAGGACAATTGCGGCTTTAAACAGTGATAGGAGCATAAAGTAATCTGACACTCTCCTGTTCTCTCCCCTCAACTCCCCAGCCTCAGCTATATTAATTATTCGGATTTATATACAGATTCCACATACCTGAATCATGATCTCAGCCTCGTCTTGTATCAAATGATGATGATCCAGTGGTACTGTGCAAAATTCATTCCCAAGGCAAGCCAGACTCACTCTACAGCCCATCAGGCACTGTTGGCACCTGATATACCTGCAGCCTCAGCCTCTTTAATCCAGTTCAGTGAATGGGACCAATCAACTCCACTTCTTTGCTCTCTTTCTAAAGAAGCAGCCCCAAATTTGCTTTGAACCTGCGACCCTTTTCTGAGAGTCAATATCCAAATGTGAGCCAAAACCTGCCTGTACTTGACCTTTTGCTTCTTGGAGCTGAGGCAAGCTGAAACTCTTTTGCTGTCACCGGTTCTGCTGTTCTCAAAGTCCTTGTCTTTCTGCCTTTTCTCTTTTCTTATCAGAATCCCATGCTGGCCACATTGTGCCCTCTCTGAGGCTGGGACAACAAATAAGAGGGCTAGTGTCTAAAGCTGTGTCTCCAGCTGGGGAAACTTAGCCTTTCCTATCCTGGTGGGAGGGTTTTAGGATCACTGAATGGTATGGATACAATAACAAAGAAACTAATAACTTGGAAAACAGTCTGTTTTGAAGGGTGTACTCCTTTTGGAAAGAAGAAAAGAGAGCTATCCAGCAATCTGTCACTAAGGCAAGCTGATAATACCAAAGTAACTCAAGAGCAAATAATGGTTATTTAAAGTCGACACTAAGAAGGACCTTGAAAGCACAATTTTAGAAAGGGAGAATCTGGAGGAATTTCCTGCTTCTTTGTGTAGTCTCTCTGCCTGTGTACATTAATTAATTCCCCTTGGCTTTTAACATAACTTACTTTTCCTTCCTGCAAAATGATGCTAGCTGCTAATGGGAGTAAGGATAGTCATGTGGTTCAGTCAAAGCACTGGGAGCCTAAAGAAAGGGGTTTGATTTCCATTTCTGCCAAGACAAACATAATCATGTGCAAATCAAATATTCAAAAGGGAATGTGATTTTTGGGGTCTTAATTTTTTGGATCCCCAGATTTAGAAAACAAAGCCTATTTTCAGAGGCACGGAGTGCTGGCAGCTGCCACTGAAATCAATCAGGACATAGGTGTCTAAAGCTGAGCACTCAGACTTCATTAAGTTATTTTGAAAATCTGGTCTGTAGTCTTTCTGCATCTCAGCTTCCTCCTCTGTAAAATAAGGATAATATACAATACAATACTTCCCCATCTCGCTGGAGCATTGTGAAGTTTAATTCAAGTTTGGAGACATTCTGATACCATAAAGATGAATGTAACTAAATGTTGATGAGACTTTGTGATATACTTCCAGAACTAATAATGTTTGACTCTATGTCAAAACAACACCTTCTTAAAACAGGCGTATTGGTAAAGGGCCCATCAGGTTTGTCCCTTCCCAGAAAAGGTTATAAACTAATCATTTATAAACATTTGAACTGAACTGAAATTTGTCATTTAAGGGTTCAACTCAAAATAACTTTTCTTTCCTTTATTCATTAAAAAAATCCTATTCAACTGCTTTTTATCATGCTTACTATTTATTTGGCTTGCAATTGTGCCTAGAAGCCCTGAGTTCTGAGCTCCATTGTCCTAGGCACTGTATGCTTCTGTAAGTTAGCTAAAGTCACTCAGCCTCACACCTCATAAAATGACTCCAGGCATAATATAACTGCCTAGACATTTTCTGAATGTCATGTCTTTTGCTTCATTGAGTCCAGCATCCCCACAAAAATAAATATGACTGTATGTGTTGAGCACTTGGGCCCCTCTGAAACCTTCTAACAGCAATTTGGACTTTCCACCAGATGTCAGAACTCATTTACGTGTTGACTATTTGTCAAGGGGGGGGGTTGCAAAGTACACTCGGGCAGTTTCTGTGAGGACTTATGCAGTGAAAATAGGTGCTCAACAAAGTCTCTCTTGTTGTAACTTGCATGTTCTGGTCACACAGACTGAATCCCCAAAGGGGTTTTAGCACCAGACAAGGAATAGATTGAAGGAGGAAAAGTCAAAAAGGGTGGGTTGTTATGTTTGTTTTTGGAATTTTGGGGGGATAAAAGTATTATTCAAATCTAACAATATGGAAAACAAAAATATATTACTGTGAAAGCTCTTCTTTCTTAGTGTATATGAAAGACTCCTCAGGTGACTCATGACTAGGATTCATCCCCGAATTTGGTCTGCTGATCTGTATCATTAGCCTCCCTAGCCCAGGCTGGGTACTGACAGGGAGTGTGACTTGAACACTAAGCCATGAGAAGACCCAGATCATGGGGCACTTGGTTGTATGATACCATAGTAATAAAATTAACCAAGTTTCTTGTGAAACATTTTTGGGCCCAAAAATCTTTAGTTAACTGTATCCTCAAATAGATTAAAATGCAATTATAAGAATATGTATGTGGAGGTCACTTTTATATGATACTCCAAGTCAATCCTCTCAACCAGCTGTTTGTCCAATGAAGTCCAACACCCCACTGCAGTCAATTCAGGTGGGGTTCTCCAGGCTGACAAAGAACATCCAGTCCCATTTACCACAAATGAAGAATGCCCTAATGTGTCAGAAGAACGAGGGTGGGGGAAGGAGGAAGCTTGTGTGAGGGAAGAATCAAATCCAGTAAAATTAGTTTGACAATGTAGCAATTAATATTTAAATTCCCTACCCAGTAACTAATTATATGGAGTTTATAGTGCAGCTAAATTAGTGTTGACCCCCCTCTTAAGTCGTTTCTACTATCTTATTTCAATTAAGTTTTCACTTCCATTTTTTTACTACTTTGGCAACACTACAAATTGGCACAGCCACCCTCCAAAGATGTCTTAGTTTTGCCAATGGTTAGCAAACCTCAGTGAACCATGCCCACGTTTCAGACATCACCTGAATATAATGTCACATCCCTGTCTGCAGCAAGGATTAAACCTGGAACCCACAGATCTAAAACCATGAGCCTCTTCTGTTTGTGCTAAAAAAGCCATTCATGTTAGCTCAAAGCCACCAGCAGATTTATAAACCTCTACATAGTCCAGCCATTAAAATGGGACAGAGGGCAACCAGGTATAAGCTTGGATCTCACTTGCTTACATGTAGCTATAGCTATGAAGTACTGACTGAGATGTACATATACTACAATTGCCCTTTGCTAGATGGAAACTCCCCAAATGTTTGTGAGCAGCTCACCTTCAAACATATACCCTAAAAAGAGTCCATTTACGCCTTCTGAAGCTAACAGACATAATGACAATGGTTGTTTTGGGAGCCAACAAACATGAGTTCTACCCTCTTTGGCCCGTGTGTGCAGCTCAGTGGACAATTATGGCATCTGGACCCAAACACAGATTATTACATAAAAAGCAAAGCACACAGAGTGCAGAAGATCTAGATTTAGGTCCTACTCTTACAAGGTGCTGAGCCTCTCTTGTGAGATGCTGCAGGCCCTCAACTCCCATAAAGCAGTTCAGGGTGCTCAACATGGTACAGGATCAGGCTCGTGGTCTGTTAACTAGGTAGCCAGAATGTACATTTTAAAGGAAATATTAATGGTCAAATGTACTTATATTTATATGCCAGCTGGACAATGTTGCTGGTGAGTTGCTTCTTTTAGAAATCTGTTTAGAGTTTCTTGCTTTCATGCATTTACTTAACTATTCAATATTCCTCCAATGCTGATACAGTTTAGGATGGGTTCCAACTTTGTCCTTACCAAAAACAGAATGAGAATGTGAGGGACTCAAACACTATAGGGAGAGTGTGAAAAGAAACAACAACCAAAGCTCTAATGCGCAATGAATTCAAATTAACTAAGTCATTGTGGTCGAGGCCCAGGTCACTTCCTGGAGACTAATGACTAGCTGAGAGAGCTAATGGCCTGAGGCAAAGCAGAAGGTCATTAGCACTGAGCCTGCCATTAACTCTCCAGGAAATGCACTGGACTGGAGTCGTTAATGAAATTATAGTAAATCATGTGGCGGGGGAGAGATTATTCAACAAAATAAACTTTTCTCTTGAGGAACCATTATTCTTACCAAGCATCGCAAGAATGAAATGTATTTAATAGCCCTGCTTCTGTGCTGGAGCATCTAGAGAGAAAAATGGGTGGCACGGTAGCAATTCAGAATTCTTTTATGGCTTATACCGCTCTCATTGAAGCCAATGGGATTTTTGCCATTGCCTTCACTAGGAGCAGGAACAAAGTCCTAAATTCCTCACATTTTCTCAGTGGTTGTACCACTCTCAGCCTTCTGTTCCTCATATACTGAACTCCCCTCAGCATCAAGCAGTCTTGTTATTCTACTGTCCTGCTGCCAAAAGACTCCAACTAACCATAGCAATAAACATTTGAGACTGTTTTTAATTTTACAAATTCTTTGAACATGAGGAAAATTACTCCTTTTGAGGAAAAAATGGCATGTCATTCCTTCTGTCGGAGCACAGAAAAAATGAACTTTAAATATGAGAAATCAAACTATGATTTATTATGAGCAAACAAAGCTCAGTCAAAAGTGTTTTGCACAAACAATATTACATTAAATGCATGGGCATTACTGTTTGTAATGGTTAGAGCGACTAACTAGACAGAAATACCAGCAATACTCAACACTTGTAGAAGAGTTCACATTTTTCAACAGCCAGTACAAACATTACTTAACCCGCACCTCAGCCCCACTGAGGTAAGTAGTAATCTGAATAAAGAAACCAACAGCTCTATCCTTCAAGGTGCTAAACTCTGGTTTGGATGTGCTGAGCCCTATCTGTTCCCACTAACTTCAGTTGGAGATAAACCAGAGACAATTTTTCTGCAATCACTCCAATAAACGTATCATACTTACTGACCACCTGCATAGGGTCAGTACTGCTGTTAGTACTTTTCCAGAAGCCCGGGTAAATTATATCCACTTTCTCTCAACTGTGCCTACCCACATTTTCTCTCAGGAAAAAAACAAACAAATAAAAAACAGGTTTGTTACACACAATATTTTCCAAGTGTATTCCAACCTCAATACAGCGGGTCTGATTCCAATCTCACTTGCACTAATTTTATACTGGTGTACCTCCCTCGATGTCATTACACTTTTACTCCTCATTTATTTGGGCCTATTTTTTTCTAAGCCTGCCTTTCCACAGGCACCCAAGCAAGCAACACGTTCACACATATTACTCCCATTGACTTCAACTTGGGGGTGTTTCCTTCTTTGTTTAAGATGAAGAAGACAGGAAATCGTCCCAAATACTCATTATGTGCCTCCCCTCTCCCATTCATATCTGGAGTATCACAGATCGTCCCTCTCATCATGGAAGTTCTTATCAAAACCATGCTGATCTCCATCTAGAAGGAGGGAGCTAAAGCAACCATCCCAGCCCAACCCAGAGCTAAGTACTCCACCTAGCCGGGATCATATCAACCCTGCGGCATTTGGTTCACAAACTAAACTCAAGGAAAGGAAGTAACTCAGCCTCTTCAGGTTGGCTTGGAGGTGGAGTTAGACAAGCTTTAAACTTCAAGAGGAACCTCAACACAGACTAACTTTTCTCTCCCTCCACCATCTCTCTTACCCCTCACCCCCTGCACCAAACAACAAGCCTCAACTATCAGCCCAGAGTTTTTTCCAAACGGGCTGATTCTCATGATTTTAGCAAGAGGTCACAGTTACAACTATGTAATATTTTTCAATCAAAACTTTTTTTTTTGTGAAAAGTGCAGATTTGGCAACACAGATAACATGTGAACTTGTGCTGATTTTGCCAAATAGTTTGTCAGAAAGACCTCCCCCCCAACCCCTAATTCTTTTTTTTTGCAATTGCCAGAGAACCAAAAATCTGTTATTTTCCCAGTTCTGGTGTTTATCTACAGACAGTCCCCTGCGCTGCGCAAAAAGGTGCTATTCTCTTCCTCATGGCTGAAAACGTGGGAGGTCGTGAAAGGACAGCCAGATGTGGCCAATTTGGCAGCCTTGCTACATCTGGAAACAAAATGAAAAGATATAGAGAAACACATGTTTTATAATCCCTGGTTAGAAGGGAAAGGGGTTCTCCTAAAATTCAAACTCACTGCTCCCCACTTCTAATTATGCCCTCATTACTGCTTTGTATAAGTACTTCTCATACCCCAAGATACACACACACAGTCAAAATACACAAACTCACAATCATCCCTGTATTTGTGGCAACCTTAAAGTGGGACTCAGTCATGAAAGGGCAAAGCAAATTCCATATGTAAACCTAGATCTTTACTAGGTTGTTTGTTTTATTTAAAATCATTTTAGCTACTCACAAAGAACAAACACCTAAAATTTACTTTGTTATAATGATTAAAGGATTCATCAGAAAACATGCCTCTTGAAATACCTTAAATCCAAAGAAAGAAAGAAAGAAAGAAAGAAAGAAAGAAAACAAACATTACATAACTGTGGTGGATTTCCAATAAATATACAGCCACGCAATAGCTGACTATTGTCTGCAAAGCTGCAGATTTTTTTTCCAATATGCCCTCAGGGATCCATTTAATATTTTCCAGGCGTCTTCTTCCCCCCAGACCCCCCCACCACCCTGGAAAAAAACAGCAATGAAATACCAGGAAATGGTCCTCAGCTGCTGTAAAATTTTCATTTGGCAGGCGCTAGAGATTTTGAACTGTTAAGCAGCCCCACTGTGCTCTCAGGATTCCAAATATTTGCAGGTGACTCAGTTTTCATCTTTGCCAGATCTGCATTACTCACCACCAGACTTGGTGGGTCTCTGTAACTTGCCTTCAGAAAAGAGACAGGCAAATAATTGCTCTGCAGTGGCGAATGGGAAACAGTCTATGGGAGCACACCCAGAGAATGCAATAAACTCCACAGAAGAAACACCACCACATACAACCTCCTTCTGATCCCTTGCCCCATCCCTCCTACTGCTAAAAAGATGATTGAAAACATCCCTTTTTCAGAGGCATTTCCTGCTTTAAATCACTGCAAACCCTGTGGAGGACCCCTTACCCTACTTTTAAATGAAGGCACTTTATTGGGCTTTCAAGGGTTATAGTCTTTATTGGCCCAATTGTCCTGTGATCAACAAAAATTCAGGGATACTCATACCAGGTAAAGCAAACCACCAATATGGTTACCAAATCTGAGGGAATACATACAGCCTTAAAAAGTGGAGAGAAGAGATGAAACACTACAAAGAGAAGTTGCTACACATGGAATCAAGAAACAAGTCCCAAGTATTCTTATACATGTTACGATATGGGTCCTTAATCTACAAACACTTATGTTATATGCAAAGATGTTCTCAGAAATAGCCTTCAAGTGAGACTACTAATGTTAGCGAAGTCACGTGTGTGTGTGTGTGTGTCTTTTGCAAGATTAGGGCTCATGTGACTGGATGCTTGCTATGGACATGGAAGCAATCAAAGGCAAATGCCAGAATTTGATTAAATCTGGAGGCTGCAACTTTATTAAAAAATTAATACCTAACTGATGTAAACCACCCAAGACTGTATCAATGCAGTCTGAACCAAGTACAGTACTATAAGCCTGTGATGTAGTGCGTTCCCCACACAGACCCTGAGTGGGCTAGTGTAGGCTTGAGAGGCCAATTAATATACCAGGCTGGGGTGCCAGGCTTAACTGATAATGAAGCCCATCTGGGTAGGAACAGGAAAAAATTTTCACAGAAAGGGACTGTAGGGCCAGAGGGACAAATCCCACAACAGGCAGCCAGCCAGTAGGAGGCACTGGAAATGAGGCTTCCTTGCTGCATAGTACCCTCACACACAGGGGAGCTATGGGTGATGAGTACATGACATTGAAGAGCCTAAGAGTGAAGGCTATGCCCCACTGCACCTTCAGGGCTGCAAAGGGATCCTGACTGGTGACCAAGTCTGACCCCTTCTTTCCTCCTCACCAGAAGTAGGAGAGTTAAGATGAAGGGAGTCATATCTGTACCACCTATTGAGCATCTGGAGATGGGCAGGTGCAAGCCAGCCATATATGAAGGCCCGTCCTCCCAGCCTTAAGGGGAGGAGCTACCGAACCCCGATCCCAAGTAAATACGGGAGACAATAAATGATAAAACAGGAATGGGAGTGAGGGTCACAGGGTCAAAAGCAGGAAACCAGACGGGGACACTGAGCAGAGAAACCCAGACAGCATCCACTGTCCTCTAAGGTGTCCAGGGAGCAAGTGGACGCGGCCTGGAAGAACTCAGCCTGGATATGTGATTTGAGTGAGGAGTGGAAATAGGCCCCACAGTCACAGAGCACCTCCCTGTCCAGTAAACGCCTCCTGGTGTGGTGGACAGCCACCTTGGCCAAAGCCAGGAAAAGACGACTTTGTGGGGCCACGGATATGGTGTGCATAGAGCAGGAGGTGCAGAGAGAAATGCAGCCAGAATCTGAGTAGAAGGTTCTGGAGGAGTAACCTGGCATGCTTGAGGTAGATGCACACCAGGGACTCCCTCGCTCCACAGAAGGGGCAAGTGTCAGGGAGGGGGGTGAACTGCGCCAGGTACATACCATACCCTCCACCAGATCCAGAGGCATACCTCCTCACCTGCCGTGCTCAGTGTAGAAGACATGATGAACACAGGCCTATCCTGAGATTACTGTATTCTATGCTAAAATCATGAAAACCATAAAAAAGCCACTATATTGAGATAGGCCGGATAGTCCGAGTCACAGAATAGTCATTGCCCTTTGTACCAATATAGGTGATGTGTATTTGTGTGCTTCTGGATCACTAGGGGATAATTAATGCAAAATACCAAGGTTAGCTATGCAAATACCAGCCTTTGAAGCCTAAACACCTGGGGATAGGAGAGGGATTGGTTTAATCTATTTTCAGGAGGCTGGGAGAAAAAAGTATATAAAGGCTGGGTTTAAACAGATTTGTGGCCCTTCATTTTGATTCAACAAACAGACATGACTTTTGTCCAAGGAGAGACCACCTCGGTGAAGGCTTGAACAGACTGGAACCTGCCAGGGTCTCCATAGGATTGATGGGTGACTTCTGGTACAGTTACTACACATGCAGATCCTTTTATTGTTTTTATATGTTTTCTCCATCTGCTTTTTTATCCCTGCATAAAGGTACTCTGTTTAGGAAGGCTGTCTGGTCACTGGCAAGAACACTGTCATTGTCCTTGGAGGGAAACTAAAGAGCAGAGGGCTGGAAGTTTGTCAGACACGTGGGAGAAGAAAGAGGAATCACAGTCAGATCAAAGGAACTGCAGCCTAAACCCCTGAGCAGCAGGCACTGGGACATGGGTGTCTGCGTAGAGAAACGTGATGCCTAGAGGCCTGGGACCTTGAGCAGACCATGGAGGGTGTAGTCAGAGGTGCAGTTACACTGAAACCAACACTTAGGGCCAATGCCCAAGCAACTCCCTGGGTTTAGGGTTCTCAGTTGGACGTTTCCTAATCTACCAATCCTACTAGAACCCACCAAAGTGACTTAAATTCCCCCCGCAAACAGACTTCCTGGATGTTAAATTCCAGATGAGAAAGCCCACACAGCAGTTTGCCAGTTTTGCCAAATGGAGGAAAATCCCTTTCAGACCCCAAAAACTGGCCACCAGCTGATTCTCTGGCAACACAAGAGATCCAGCATACTAGAGTAAGATTAGAAAAGCTGGGCCTGAAAGCAATCCATGTAATTTAATTTTTGTTAGTTTGTTTACACTTCTATTGCAGCAATATGTACATGACCAAGTTTTGCAGAAATGGAGAAAATGATAGTCATACTCTGTCTCATTTTCCAAGGTTTCCCCCTCCCACATCAAATTGTGAGACCTTGAAACATACCCAGAACACACTACATGGCCCTCCTCCTTCAACTGACTCCGTTAGTGCAGACCCAAGTGTGGGGTTGCAGCCCATTGCCACAAGAACACCTCCAACACAATCCTGAACTACTTGGTCCTGTCTATCACAGTTTCAGGATTTTTGGAAACAGAAGATTGATATTTAGTAAATCTTGATTCTACTCACTAAGTCTTTGAGCTAGCAAAACACTTAAGTTCATGCTTAACTATAATTATAGGACTGGCCCTATTGGAATTAACTATTCACATACTTAAAGTTAAGTAGTATGATAGAAGTTCTGTTTCATGAAGGAGTTTGAGATTATACAATTTGGCTTCATTTCAAATCGAAGCGAAAACCAAAAATTTTGAAATTCTTAGTAAAGGAAAATTATGTGGAAAAAATTGTTTCAGGTCACTCAAAACATTTTGTTCTGAAATCAAAATGTTTCATTTCAATGCCACATTTTTTCTATTTTGCATTATAAGATAGTGCCAAATTAAAAACAAAAACCACCACCATTTTTTTAAATGAAAAATCAAAATAGTTCAGTAGAAAATGTCAAAACAGAACATTTCCACGTTATTTTTAGTCCCCATTTTTTAAAACAAAATTCCAGCAAAATTGACTCTATTTCACAACGTGTTTTGATTGAAATGGAACCACATATTCCAACATAATATAGTTCCATTGATGTTTCTCTCACCAGCCCTCTACATAAAGTGTTTTACTGGGTTGGGGCTTTAGGGCAAAAATAAATAAAACAAAACTTGACAGGTAAGCCTTTTTATCAGGTGGAAGAGACAATTGTGTACATTAATGCCTCATTTGTGAGAATTGACCAAAATTTGGTTTGTCCAGATAGATTTTGAAGACCCTTTGCAAATAAGTTTGCTATTTAAAAGATTTCTCCACACAGGTCGATTTAATATATTACTGATATTCTAACCTGTGAAACTATTATGTGTATGTTATTTATATTATATATACACACATACACACATAATTGTAAAGTTTTCCATGAAATTTCCCAGCCCAGCCAGAAAACATTCTTGCTTGCCATTTATCATGGTGATTGATCGTAGAGAAACTAAAGATATTCTACTCTCCTGGCAATAAATGTTACTCAAGCCAGGTGAAAGGGCATTTACAATTTTGTAAGGCTGAATATATGATAGATATGGATATACAAGACAGATCCCAAAAAAAGTAAATATAAAAATGGGCCAGATTTTTACCTCTTATAATGTGTAAATTTGGAATAATTCCACTGAAGGAGCCAATGCATATTTATGTCTTTGAAACAGAATAAGGTGGATACATAGAGATAGATAGATAGATATAAACACACATCTACATATCCTCCCCCACAAATAATGCATTCCTTATGGAATATATTTTTTTCTTTGGTCACATGGCAAGCTTCACATTAGGGAGTCCAATCCTGCATTCCTGTGCCCTCGGAACTCTCACTGAAGATTTCCTGCAATGCTGAGTGATCAGGTCTCAGTGTTTAGCTATCCGGTTGAGTGCAAATAGTAAGCACCATATGGGAGTGAGTTTGTAATGCTTTGTTCAGTTGTCACTGAAGATAGATTGGGGTCAACCTCCTAAGACTCGCATTCATTCCAGTTGCTAATACAGACTGTTTTTCTTCTTGCAATTTCATTTGTCTGTATTTAGGAGTTATTTTAAAAAAGGAGTAGATAATATGGTAAAATAAAAACTATTGTGTGTAATAACCTAGAAGCTCGTGTGATTCACTGCTCATGGTATTCTCTGAAAATGTAGCTTTGGAAAAAAAGTGTTCTAAGAATTGAAATAAGAGTTATGAAAACTGAGGGATGAGCATATAAATACTTGAATTTTTGTGGGTGGCTAGCTGTATTATCTTACTGCACAAGAGCTGAGACATGAGAAACCAGAATGCATTCCAGGCACCTCTCATAATTCTAACCATCTTATATCAAAGCAGCATGTGGCCCACATTGCATTGTAATAGTGAGGAAGCAAGGTGCAAGTGTCTTTGGAGTCAATATTTCACAATTCTTAGCAATGCCATTGACTCCCTCTCATAATGGGGGCAAGTTACTGTGGCCAGAATGTTCAAATTTGGGTAGTTAGAGATCATCACATAAATCCATATATAGGCAACTAAACAAGTGATGTAAATTTTCCAGAGATGAGAATTGTTGACTTCAGCAGGAGCAGCAGATCCTCAGCACCTCTGAAAATTGGGCTGCTTAGGTGCCTAATTTTAGGCCCCCCATTCTGGCCTTAACCTGTCAGCTCCTGTTTCCACCCCTTGGAAGCTGACATAACACTCGTGTACCTATCACAGCGTGAGGGCTGGGAAGTTTAATTAATAAATCATAGAATATCAGGGTTGGAAGGGACCTTAAGAGGTCATCTAGTCCAACCCCCTGCTCAAAGCAGGATCAATCCCCAACTAAATCATCCCAGCCAGGGCTTTGTCAAGCCTGACCTTAAAAACTTCTAAGGAAGGAGATTCCACCACCTCCCTAGGTAACCCATTCCAGTGCTTCACCACCCTCCTAATGAAAAAGTTTTTCCTAATATCCAACCTAAACCTCTCCCACTGCAACTTGAGACCATTACTCCTTGTTCTGTCATCTGCCACCACTGAGAACAGTCTAGATCAATCCTCTTTGGAACCCCCTTTTAGTTAGTTGAAGGCTGCCATCAAATCCCCCCTCATTCTTCTCTTCTATGGACTAAACAATCCCAGTTCCCTCAGCCTCTCCTCGTAAGTCATGTGTTTCAGTCCCCTAATCATTTTTGTTGCCCTCCACTGGACTCTTTCCAATTTTTCCACATCCTTCTTGTAGTGTGGGGCCCAAAACTGGACACAGTACTCCAGATGAGGCCTCACCAATGCCGAATAGAGGGGAACGATCACGTCCCTCGATCCGCTGGCAATGCCCCTACTTATAGTATCATACTTATACTTATACTCATCCCAAAATGCCATTGGCCTTCTTGGCAACAAGGGCACACTGCTGACTCATATCCAGCTTCTTGTCCACTGTAACCCCTAGGTCCTTTTCTGCCTAGCCATTCGGTCCCTAGTCTGTAGCGGTGCATGGGATTCTTCCGTCCTAAGTGCAGGACTCTGCACTTGTCCTTGTTGAACCTCATCAGATTTCTTTTGGCCCAATCCTCTAATTTGTCTAGGTCCCTCTGTATCTTATCCCTACCCTCCAGCATATCTACCACTCCTCCCAGTTTAGCGTCATCTGCAAACTTGCTCAGGATGCAATCCACACCATCCTCCAGATCATTAATGAAGATATTGAACAAAACCGGCCCCAGAACAACGCTTGGGGCACTCTGCTTGATACTGGCTGTCAACTAGACATGGAGCCATTGATCACTACCCGATGAGCCGGACAACCTAGCCAGCTTTCTATCCACCTTATAGTCCATTCATCCAGCCCATACTTCTTTAACTTGCTGGCAAGAATACTGTGGGAGACCATATCAAAAGCTTTGCTAAAGTCAAGGAATAACACATCCACTGCTTTCCCCTCATCCACAAAGCCAATTATCATGTCATAGAAGGCAATTAGATTAGTCAGGCATGACTTGCCCTTGGTGAATCCATGCTGACTGTTCCTGATCACTTTCCTCTCCTCGAAGTGCTTCAGAATTGATTCCTTGAGGACCTGCTCCATGATTTTTCCAGGGACTGAGGTAAGGCTGACTGGCCTGTAGTTCTCAGGATCCTCCTCCTTCCCTTTTTTTAAAGATGGGCACTACATTAGCCTTTTTCCAGTTGTCCGGGACCTCCCCCGATCACCATGAGTTTTCAAAGATAATGGCCAATGGCTCTACAATGACATCTGCCAACTCCTTTAGCACCCTCAGCTGCAGCACATCCGGCCCCATGGGCTTGTGCTCGTCCAGCTTTTCTAAATAGTCCTGAACCACTTCTTTCTCCACAGAGGGCTGGTCACCTCCTCCCCATGCTGTGCTGCCCAGTGCAGTAGTCTGGGAGCTGACCTTATTTGTGAAGACAGAGGCCAAGAAAGCATTGAGTACATTAGCTTTTTCCACATCCTCTCTCACTAGGTTGCCTCCCTCATTCAGTAAGAGGCCCACACTTTCCTTGACTTTCTTCTTGTTGCTAACATACCTGAAGAAACCCTTCTTGTAACTCTTAACATTTCTTGCTAGCTGCAACTCCAAGTGTGATTTGGCCTTCCTGATTTCACTCCTGCATGCCCAAGCAATATTTTTATACTCTTCCCTGGTCAACTGTCAAGTCTTTCACTTCTTGTAAGCTTCTTTTTTGTGTTTAAGATCAACAAGGATTTCACTGTTAAGCCAAGCTGGTCGCCTGCCATATTTACTATTCTTTCTGCACATCGGGATGGTTTGTCCCTGTAACCTCAATAAGGATTCTTTGAGATACAGCCAGCTTTCCTGGACTCCTTTCCCCCTCATGTTATTCTACCAGGGGATCCTGCCCTCAGTTCCCTGAGGGAGTCAAAGTCTCCTTTTCTGAAGTCCAGGATCCGTATTCTGTTTTTCTCCTTTCTTCCTTGTGTCAGGATCCTGAACTCGACCATCTCATGATCACTGCCTCCCAGGCTCCCATCCACTTTTGCTTCCCCTACTAATTCTTCCCGGTTTGTGAGCAGCAGGTCAAGAAGAGCTCTGCCCCTAGTTGGTTCCTCCAGCACTTGCACCAAGAAATTGTACCTTATACTTTCCAAAAACTTCCTAGATTGTCTGTGCACCGCTGCTCTCCCAGCAGATATCAGGGTGATTGAAGTCTCCCATGAGAACCAGAGCCTGCGATCTAGTAACTTCCATTAGTTGCCGGAAGAAATAAATGTTTGTACAGCGTTTTGAAATCCTCACATGAGAAGTGCAAGATATTGATTCTCTCCAGTCCATCTAAGATCTTCCTTCCCTGTGAATCCTGAAGCACTCTCTAAACCATGGAAGGAGTTTGCCTGACTGAGCTGGAGGGAAGGGTGGTAAAGGAGGTTCAAAGGCTCGCTTCACTCATACCACCTAAAGGTTCCAGTTTTGCCAACACAGATGTATGTAACGTTAAGCACATGACCTACTCCAGAGCCGGGCCCAAAGCAGAATATCTTTTTAGCATTCTGGTGAGCACTGTGCAGTGGAGCCTGGCAAGCATGGCTAGCCACGCTCTATGGCCCCAAGAATGCGTGGCCTGTCTGACACTGTGTGGTGGCCTTTGCACATGCTGCAGTTGTCAGCACGTGCTAATGAAGCACTCATGGTGCTCCTCTGGGGCACAGTAGTAAGGTGGGCTACTAGGAGCATTCCCTCTCCCCAGCCCACTGAGCCATTCTGTCCTCCACGAGACTGGCATCACCCCAATTCTCCCATATCCCCCAGGCAGCATCAGCTAAAACATGATAAAAATGGACATGCAATATTTCCAGCTCATTTATGGCTTTGGTATGACTGGGAGTCCCTGTGAATTATATGGCACTTAAGTAATAGCAGCTCAGTTTCCAGCATACATGAATGCTATACTCAACATCTGAATTCTCCTTCAGCGGGCAAGCGATACCTCACTGATGGATTCTCATCCCAATTCTTTTACTGGAAACTATTCTGAATAATCTTTACAATTTGCTGGGCTTCCGTGCCTCCATAGCTTAAGAATGAAAAGAGAGAGAGAGAGAGACAGACCTGAGGCACTCTGGTGGTAAGAATACATCCCACATTCTGATGCATAACTGAGCATATTTTGTTTGGAGGAGATACTTTGTATAGCACTATGACACCAATATCAAGCAAGGATAGAAGAAGACAAACACAAAACCTTGGGCACAGATAGAAGATGACATTAGGGGCAGGAGGGAGATAGAGAGAGCGTACGTACACAGATATAGGGTAGTTTTATTCCATGTAAAAGGAAGAAAGAGACCAAGGGAGGCATTCAACCCCATGCAGAGGGCCAGCATAAGGCACATATACTACTGAAGTTTCACTAGGGGCTTTTTGTGACATTGTAACAGGATGGTCTGCCCCTTTAGGTGCAGCTGAGGAGGGGACAGCTGTTCCCTATAAAAAACTGAGCTGTCAGTAAGGAAGAGATGGCAGAGGCTGCAGGGAGCAAGATCAAGAAAGAGTTCCATGGGAGAGGCTACCAGAGTACTCTGGGAAGGGAGGCAGTGGGAACCTGCTGGGGAAAAGGGGCCTCCTGAGAGAAAGCCCTGGGAGGCATGGCTCAGTTAATAGCATGGAAGAATCCTGCAGTAGGTCCTGAAGCAGGAGAGAGGCAACAGGGAAAATCCCCTGGGAGTTGTAGCCCAGGTTGTGCTGAGGAACCGAGTTTGTGTTTTGCCTATCTTTGGAAAATAAAACTGCCTGGAAAGACATTGGATGTGGCAGTGGGTCCTTCCTGGGCTGGGGACAACCCAGTACTTTACATACATGAACTTAGATTGTAAACTCTTGGGGACAGGGACTTTTTGTTCTCAGCGGATATGGTGTCTAGCACCAGGGGGCTTCAACCATTGGCTAGGGCTTCTAGGCATTTCTGCCAAACAAATAATAATAATAATAATTAATAAGCCTTGCTGGCTTTTTACACAAAGGTGAATTTAATCCCAAGTGAATAAAGACAAAAGCAGATGAAAGTGGCAGGAGCAAAGCCAACCATCAACAGGTGAAGAGATCTACTATGATGGCATTTCTGCTCTGGGAACCAGTATACCCCATTGGCTAGGAGAGGGACCTGGCCTTTTTTGCAAGCTTTTTGTGCAGGTCACAGGGAGAACTCATGGGGCGGAGAGGTTGAGGGGGTTATGTTGCAATGGTACTGTCAATGACATTTAGCTGCAGACATTTTGTGTTGTGCAGTATACACCTGGGAGTGTAGATGTATAGTTACAAACTCCAGACCACACACATAGAGTGCCAGCATAGAGAACTCCCCACCTCCCCCAGGGCTAAAATGACAGGGAATTTGCATAGCAAGATTCACACGTGAAATGCGATGGTGGTGGTCAGCTATTGTAGCACAAGTACAGGACAATAAAAGATTCACAATACAATGATGTACTTTTACAGAAATACCTTAGAGCCTATGAAACACAGTATAGCTTTCTTCTGCAGGATCCTTCAGCCAAAGCTAAAGTTGCCACTTCTGCCTTTTCAACAGACAAAAGAGCAGATATCCCAAAGGCTTAATGCTGAACAGCATGAAGTTTTACCAATAAACGCCATATTTGTGTCCCTCTATATAAAGAAGTTTTGCAAGAACAAATCTCAAAGGAAGCAACAAGAGAATGTGTACCATAATAGGAAAATGATATATTAGGACATGGTCATCAAATTGAAGCATTTTCCTGTGCTAGGAAAGTCCATTGTTCCCCTTTTGTATGCCTTGAGTTGTTTTTGTAAGACTGAGGTAACACCTTATGTTTATAAGCAGCTGCTCCTACTTTGAGGAGGAGTTAGGCTAAGCAATTTCTAACCTACTGAGCAAAACAAGGAGGCAGGAATTCAATACGTGATACTGAAAACACCCTCCATATTTCTTGGCTCATCAGACACTGTTACTCTTTCAGAGTGAGATTGATGTCTCTCAACAACCCCTCAGATCAACACAGGGTACCCTCCAAAAGGAGAGAGGACTCAGTTATCTCCAGAGCTCCTTTTCCTTATGGCTCCTTGATCCTACAGAGGCCACTGAATCTCTGCAAAGTTTGAGATCCATTCTGGGGGAAAGGATGCAGACTGGATGAGCCAGAAGAAAGCATGTATACAGGAGAAAATACTGTCTTATATCTTCCACTGAGCCATCATGGGGCAGCAGTAGCAAGGTGCAAGCCCTCCAAGTAGCATGGCTCCAATGGAGCTGTGCTACCAACAAGATGGAGGGATTGGGAGTTATCAGGAAATCTGCCAGGTCTGTGGGATTTTCCACCTGGTGGGCAGGAGAAAAAGGTAAACAGTGAATCCCAGTCAAATGATGAGGGATCCTTTCAGAGATTTCTTCCCTGTTTGCTGTGAGGGGAGATAACCAGGACCATTTGTTCACTCAGTGCAGTCCTATACCACAAAATAAAGGCAATTCCCCCACCCCCAAGATAGGTTATTTCAATTTTGCTTTTTTTTCCCCCCTTTGAATTTTTCCCCCTGAAGTTGAACTTGGAATTCACATTTTCATGCATTTTTTCCACAAAAGAAAATATTAGTAGCTGACAGCACCTGCAGTGCTCTTGCAAAATTTATGCTATATAAGCATGAATGGCATGAATCTTCTACATAGTTGCTTTAATAGACCAAGTCTGTGCAGTCCTCCTCTCACCATAAAATTCTTGAAAAAGTCTTGATACCATTGTAATGTTGGTGAAGCACATTAATAAGGGGGTAAATCTTTCCTAAAGTTGGATTTTAGATGATGAATATACAATGTGTGTGTACACACAGGACAAATGATTTGAATACAATATAGTGTATTAAACTTACATTTTTCCTATAGCCATATATACATAAAATATATGCAAAGGAAATATACAGGATATCAGTTAACTGAGTAGTGTGTGTGAGAGCATGGAGAGAGAGAGAGACTCTAAGATGAATTAAATTAGATAAAAGAGGTTTGTAACAGGAAATGTAATATCTTTACTCAACTTGTATGTTGCATTTGATGAACAATTACATTTTATTTTCTGCAAATTAAACGGATTTTGTTAATTTTGATTACAGAAATATTGAGTGGTTTGAAAAATATTTTTAAAACATTTAAAAACAGACTGTTTTCCAATCTGGGTCACCTCTATGGCTTAGAAGATCTGACCCTATTATGTAAAATATAAAATTATGTTAAATAATACTTTTGTGGCTCCTAGTAGTTTTGTTTGATTGCTTCTTTTCTTGAAAAGCTTGCATTTCAAAAGCTATTCTTCTTTTGAGCAAAATGCAAGGCACAAAAACGTCTGAAAAGAATATTAACCCTCTCAGCCGATGATCTGGGACCTCTGGTGTTCAAATGGGATCAGAAGCATTACAGAACACAGTGGCTTTTATATTTAAAAATAAAGATCAGAACCTCGAGGGAAAAAACAGATTCTGTGATATCTTCCCTGGCAAATATTTTATGGAGGACAATGGAAGAATGGTGTTTTTCCATCCCCTAAATCAGCAGTCAGTAACTCATGTCTATTTTATCATCTCTAATGCTCTGGTACAAGAAAGGGAATGGGAAAAAGAAATAAACAAGTGTTGTGCACATAGATCACCCCAGTTCCATTCAGTGATCGAGGCAATTTTAGTCAGGATCTTTCATCCAGTTCTCTGTACCAAGAAAAGATCTTGGGAATCAACTTAGGTTACTAAAGGATTTCTTTGAACTATAACCAAAGGAGAAAAATTGCATTTTAAAATTCCTTCCATGGCAGTGGGAAACAGCCTGTCCCCCCAATGCCTTTTTGATTTCTGCAAAATGATGAATGCCCTGAGCTCTCACTGAAGTCATTAGGGATTGAGATTGCTCAGCATTCCACGGGGTCAGGCCCTACTTCACACAAGAAAAGGACAGAAAGGAATCATTAAATGAAATTCAAGCAATTAAAATAGAGTAAATGCCTCTTTAAAATAGTTCTTTACACATATTCTTCTGCTGTATCCATTGATATTGACGCTAGGATGCCTACAAGAAATCACCCAACTAATAATGGTGAGGTTGGGGGCAAAACTAGTTCTACTGGTTTAGCTCATCACAGCTGAAACAGAGCATTTCCTCTTCCACCCCACAACCCCCTTTTGCTATTTCCTTTCTCAATCACTGGACAGCACCACCATCCTGCCCATCACATCCAGGCTATGTCTAGATCTTGCAGATTTTTTTTGCAAAACATCTCTAAGATATGGCCTTTCCTATCCAGTGCCACAGTTAAAACTTTGTCCAAGTTCTCATCATCTTGTGTCTCAATTGTTGCAACATCCTTCTCTTCGGTCTTGACAAATGTAAGGTTGCCCCACTCATATCTTTTCTGAATGCAGCTGCAAAGATCATTTCCCTAGTCTGTTGCTCTGACCATGTCACATTTCTGTTTCAATCTCTACTGGCACCCCCATCTTTAACGCATGAAGCAAAAGCTGCTTGTCATCACTTTCAAGGCACTTCACAACTTATCCCCACCCTACCCATCATTTCTCATTTACTATTGAGATGTCATCTGCCATCTCTGATCAGCAAGTGATGCCAGCCTCAATCGCTCAATTGTTAAATTCTCAAACAAGCACCTTCATGCTTTCTCTCATGCTGCTTCTCATGCTTGGCAGGAAATCCCCATAAACTTCCACAAGATACCTCCTCCTCCTTCTTAAAACTCTGTTTTGCCGCAATGCCTACAACAAATTTGACACCATTGCCTCTCATGCTGACCAGTGCCATCTCATTGTTTCCTTGTATTCCTGTCTGTCTGATTCTGAAAAAAAAGAAAAGGAGTACTTGTGGCACCTTAGAGACTAACAAATTTATTTGAGCATAAGCTTTCGTGAGCTACAGCTCACTTCATCGGATGCAACGAAGCTCACAAAAGCTTATGCTCAAATACATTTGTTAGTCTCTAAGGTGCCACAAGTACACCTTTTCTTTTTTGCGAATACAGACTAACATGGCTGCTACTCTGAAACATGTCTGATTCTGTTGTCTCTTATACTTAGACTGTAAGCTCCTTGGGGCAGGGAGCATAGGTGTTCCCTGACTAGGGCTCCTAGTGCTATGTTAATATAAATAAACCAACATTTTAAAAAACCACCACTATATGTTTAAATTATTTAGAGTCATCAGATGAGCCACTGTAACCACATTAATTTATTATCGTTACACTCACCCCATTACCTGTTCTTGTCTTCGTTAGAGGTTTTTTGTTTTGGGGGTGTTTCTTCAGTCAGGTTATGTCTTCACTACATCACATCAAGACAGATTTCACATCAAGGCAGCTATCTTAATTTAAAATCCTAGTGGAGACAAGGCACCTCAGTTTTTACCTCAAATCTAGCTAGTCAATGTGATCCTCAGGTAAGAAGTATAGGGTTGACCTTGACTAACTACACTGAGGTTAAGAATATACCTGTGCCTTGCCTCCACTAGGATTTTACACTGAGTTAGACAGACAGGCAAGCCTATGTGCCTCTTTCCCCGCTGCTGTTGTACTCATGTACTTTGCCCTTTAAGACCTGACTTTTCTGCAAGGTATTGTTATAATGAAAGATAATCTAACCAATCTCAAAACAAGCTCATGGTCTAGAAACCAGCCATATCACTGAAGGGGCAGCAAGTCAGTATAGCCAGTAATCTTAATTTTTATTATTTGTTATTGCTTGTGGCTAACATTACAGGACAGAGAAATATTGTAAGATGAATGAGATCAGTAAAATGGGTTTTTAACAGGAAGAAAATAAATATGTATATAACCAGGAAGACAATAATCCTTTCTATTAAGCCTTATATTTGGGCTATGAATTTTGGCAAACACCTGGAAATTACCACTTGAAAATAACCAAAAAATATGCACTGGCGTAACTAATCAAATACACTAAAATACACTTCAAAATATATTTAATTATTCAAAAACTACCTCCTGATATTGCCTGAACCTAGGTATTTAGGAGGCAGTGTTTGATAGCTATGCTTTAATGCTAACACAATCAAAGGCCTGATCTATACTTAAAATGTAGCTTGACATAGCTATGCTGACCTAACCCCCGGTGTAGACATGACTTGGTGGACAAATACTTCGGTTGGCCTCAGGGAAGCGGATTATTTGCAATGATGGAAAAACTCCTTCCTACACTATGGCTCAATAGCTACAGTGCTGTCGCTGTGCTGCTCTAGCACCTGTTGTATAGACAAACCCAAAGATAACACAGAATCTCATTTAATGATTAAGATTGTTTCGGTCACACATTCCGGTTTACTCAATTTTCAGCCTAGTTTACAGATTTAAAGATGCATCAAACTCATATGCTGCAGACAGTCTCATACACATAGTGGCGCTGGAACACTTTTTATAGTGGGGGTGCTGAAAGCCAGCAAAACTGTACAGCAGTGGTCCCCAAACTTTTTACCTCATGCCCTCCCTTACCCCTGTCTGTGCCCCCCCCCCCAGAACTGGGTCCGGAGCAGAGCCGGGACTCTGGGAGGTAGGGATGTGGATAGGGGTAAGGGCCAAGGGCGCTGAGGCAGGGGTCACAGCTGGGGGCAGTTGTGGGGTCACGGGCGCAGGGCTGGCAGCCAGGACCCTGTTTGTGGTGCCGGGAGCAAGGCCCCACATAAAACCTGGGGGTGCTGCAGCAACCCCACACACCTAGTTCCCACACCTATACATACATACCAGAATGCAGAAGACTAGAACCTTTTTCCTTCAGGTCCAAAAATGCAAACCTCTGCTGCCACTTGAGCTACAAGAGAACACCTTAGTTACTAGTTAGTCTCATATCCTTACTTTGGACCATCCACTTGAGGGTAAGATTATCTTCGTAGCTATCTGTGGTACTTATACAGCCAGCATCACTGTAGTATATGAGTGCTTCACAAGCTTCAACATATTTATCCTCAATATATCCCTGTGAGGTAAAGCAGTGCTATTATCCCTATTTTACAGATAGGGAGTTGAGTCATAGAGAGGCTAAGTGACTTGCCATCAAATCACCCTTTCATACAAAGACTGAGGAAAATAAATTACTAAATTCAATGAAGTTGCTCTGGATTTACACTAGTGTTTTCCTCAGCCTTTATTTGTTTGAATGTGTGACTTGATGGCAAGTCACTTAGCTTCTTTAGGACTCAGTTCCCCATTTGTAGAACAGGGATAATGGCACTGCCCTACCTCACAGGTAGAACTATGTGCATTCTGCTTGCCCACATTGTAAACCAGATGAAATTATACTCCCAATTTCATGAGCACGTCATTTCATTTACAAAAACTTTCAGTGAGCAAAGGTCCCTTTGCAGGATTGAGGCCTAAATGGACAGATTGCCCAGTCATTTCCCCATGCCTCCTCAAGAGCTCAGATCTCTATAGGTAAATTGTTAGTGACCTAGTGATCTCCGTCTCATAGTTTCTGAAAGATAAATAATTTAAGTAAGGTTGCATCTATATAGAATCAAATGGAAAGCGACTGGTGTTTTAGTGCATTCTAAAACTCTAAATTTATGTAATCAACTTCTGATAAATTAAATGGAAATGTTTAAGTGCCAAATTACAAACTAATTAAAAATCTAGTTTCGAGAGTTTTTTCAATGTAGCGTCTTTAGAAGTTATACTCTAAACTCTTTGGGGCAGGGGCTGTTTTTTTGTTATGTGTGTACAGAACCTAGCATAGTGAGTCTCTCTCTGATTCTTGACTGGAGCCTCTAAACCCTATTACAACAAAAAGAAAATAAGTAATAATAATAGAATCTGAATAGATATATTACAAGATTATTGCCATGTAATCGATCCAGGAAATTTGTCCAGGCTCATATATATTTGTAATGGGTACTCTGGACCAAACAGTTTTCTGACACTGGCATACATCTGAAATAAATCCAATTGATGTTAATGGAGTCACTCTGGATTTACAAAGATGAACCTGACAGCAGAATCAGACCATGGGTTTTATTATTTAAAAGTTAATATTCTCAGTAACAGATTTTAATGTTTATGTCAACAAGATTGGTTTGATCCAACTGGTAAATGAGCACTGATTTTAAAACTGAAACATTGATTGCTGTATTGTCTTGGTTTTAACCAACTGAAAGATTAAACAGTTTTGATATTGCTTATCCATCACAAGACTTGCAAACTTCATTAGGAGTCTTGGCAATTTTAGCTAGAAACTATAGCCAGGGTCTTTCATCCAGCTATCTGAAAAAAAGGAATGATTTCAGGAAGTGTAAGGTAATAAGTACCATGTAGTCTGAGATATTTCTCTTCCACAACTCCAACTAACGGTCTTTCTGCCATATCTGCTACACTGAGACAATCTCAGTCACAACCACTATGACAATCTGTTGCTTAATGAGAAGACATAAATGGCTAATTAGCATCAGGCTGGTTTTCTCAACACTTCTCCATGTAAAAAAAACAACAACCAAATACCAACAACCAAAGCCGTCCATCCAGACTACAGATAAAAATTTGAAAGGATCAGAGTAGTCTCTTCAATAAATAAAATAAAATAAAATAAAATAAATAGGAAGAAAATTAAAGCTAATTAAGAAAGGGATAATAAAAAATGATCAACAGCCGGTTTAGGTCTTCCATATAACAAGATTTAAAGGACTAAGGACCAAGAGCCCTATCCACTGATGTAAGTTATAAACCGTCTCTGAGTGCAATGGGAAGAGTATCAAGCCCTGCTCACTTTGCTCATCTGAGTAATCCCACTGAAGTCAAAGGTAAATTTAAGGCAAAAATATCATCATAAATGTTAATCTCCTGCTTCCTTTTATACGTTGATTGTACCTGAAGCCCATCCCCAGTTATATAATCTCAATCATGAACACTGTTTTTATTTTCCTGCAATACAAGCTAAGAAATGCTATATTATTCAGAAACCTGTAAAAACAGATGCTACTTAGAGGTTAAAGCTCAGCCATAAGGAGTCAGACGAGTCCCACATCCTGTTTTCTGTATTTATTGCACAAACAATGCTGTCTATGACAGATGTGTAAAGCCTTGTAGTCATGCCATCTGTCACAAATTAGGAGAAAACATGGTCTTCAGGGACCAGGCCTCCCAAACTTTGGCAAAGATCCCAGCAGTGATTAAATGTACCTATTTGAAAACTGCAGTTGGAGGGAACGCCAAAGAGCTCTGATTGGTTATAACAATTGTTATTTGGCAACAGTCCTGAGTCAAATGGCATTTATTTTGATACGTACCATATATGGGTCTCTATTGTGTTAAGCGGCATTTAAAAGTTGTTCTTTGAGTAGTTGCAAAACTTTCTTGTGAGTAATCAGCTTCACAGCATAACAAAATCAGATTATACACATGGCTAGTGACACTACCACTAGAATTAGAGCTGGTTGGGAATTTTTCATCTGAATGATTCTTTGACAGGAAATGCAGTTTCCACAAAATCGAAACTTTCTGGGGGGGGAATTTTGATTTTGCTGAAATTTTTTTTATTTTCCATCAAGGAACTCCTCTCGCCTGAAAAAAAAAATAGGTTCAGGTTGATTCAACCCCAATCAAAATATTTCTGTTCATTGATCTGATTCAAAAAATCAAACATAATTCAGTTTATTATTAAACTGCCTTTCTATTCGGTGGTGCATTGACTAAAATGAGTTGTAGCACAGATGTCTAATGACCTCATTCTCTCATATGAGTCAGGCTCCCTGGCTGGACTGCATATAGCAAGAATCATTTTTGTTCTCTCTTGCTTTCACAGAGAGATATAAAAAGAGGGGATTCAGCATTAAGTTCACCCCAACCGCAAGCTTTATTGCTCAGATTTAATAAGATTTGATAAAACCTTCTAATTTGCCAGATTGCCCAAATTTTGTCCCGAGAGTTTCCATTCATGTTTGCAAAGCAAATGATGGCGTTAAAAGAGTGGAAAGTTGACCACTCTCCTGCAACTTTAAATCGATGGGTTTTTCTGTGTACGCTAATTAATGCTTCAGCAAAACCACTGAACTACTAAGCTTCTCGCAATAAAAACATGTCCTCAAAGTATCATGATTTCATTATTTTTTTTATTAACTCCAGTTTTATGGAAAATTTTCAAAAAATCCTCAATTCTGGCTAACTCTAATCCCAAATGCAGTCAATGGGAGATTTACCACTGATTTCAATGAGCACAGAGGTAGGCCAATGCTGAATGCTTTTAAAAATCCTACCTCTCTGTTATATTTTCATGTCAATAGGCACTGTGTCTATTTTCTGCTTAAGCATTAAACGTAGCTTTAAGTGGTGAGCCACACTGGAGTGGCAGTTTGCCAGGGCAGCTGATACCACTACTGCTTGTATATTCTACTTGTACTGCTGGTTGTGTCAGGGTGACACATGACACTGCATCAAACCCTATGGAAACAGACCATTCTGATTAACAGAGGTAAGGTAGGGTTTAGAATGGCTGGAGATGAACAGAACCCCCAGTGGTAGCAGCAACAGCATGACTTTTAAAGGACTCTCCATCTGCAAAAAACTCTCTACTTAATTGTTCACTTATCACTTTCTGGACAAAATGTACCCACAGCAAAACGGGTAAACTGTCTGTTTGTGTAGGTCAGAAATGGATCAAAATGATTCCCACATCAGCAGCACATCTTGAGTTCTCAAGCCAAATATTCTACATTTTCAACAATATTAAGATTTAACTGAAGTTACATCAAACCAAATTACACTCACAGTTTTTTTCCCAAGGGTTTCTCTCAGACTCTCTCTGAACAACAGCTTGTTCTCACCATTTGGTGCCTTTGCACAATTATTATATTTTCTGTTTGGTTGCATTATGCCAGTTTCTGTCAGGTCACTCAGTCAAAATAATCATTATAATACATAATGGATATTGCAGGCTGTGAGATGCCATTTCTTATCACTCATAAGTAATGCACTTATACCACGAAGAGGGTCACATGCTATGCAGGACTTGACTGGTAATGCTTGTTTCCTCTCTCAGAAAGAGTTGCATGAACTGGAAAAATAAATGTCCTAACCAATATTTTATATATAAAATTGAACTCCATAACTATGACTCCACTGGAGAAGGGAGAACTTTTAAACCAAAGACACTCAACCTAGTGCTGAGTGAAACATCCCAGGATGCCACAAAACCAAGTTCAGATTAATCTCTCAGCCTTTTCTTCCCATCACATACATGAGGAAGCAGAAAATATTCAGCATTAAAAGACAATATAAAACAAGGCAAGGCACTCTGCCTCAATCCATATTGTATGCAACTTCAACCATCATATGAAATATGGCAGGTCTCTTCTGGAGATCTGTCACATTCCATATGCACCTTAAAATATTGTATTTTATTGTACCACTTGCACATGAAATGAGACAGTTTCCAAATTTTTAAAAGGATTTAAAATTCTACAAAGTTTGACACACAGGATCAGCAGGAGGAGAAGAGAGAGTTGCCAAAAAACCTTACTTATTCAAAAATCAAAGTAACTGTAGAAAGTACAATGTTTAGATTTTCATAACCAAGACAAATCAAACAGATTTCCACTGGACTATTGAAAGACACATCACATATTTTAGGATTACGTCCATGCCAAATTTCAATTTTCTATCCCCTCTTCTTTGCAGTTTAGAGCTGTTCAGAAAAGGTTGAGATTTTTTAATGGATACATATTTTTCCCCATTACTTTCATTTTCAAAAAACAGCAAGCCCCTTTTTGTTCAGACTTCAAAAATAATTCACCTCAGGCTGAGATAAGATCTAGATGATTTATTTCTGAAAGGTGAATGTCTGACAAAATTATAACACAACTGAAAAGAAGCTATTGGAAAATAAAAGTTTGGATGCCACCTTATGGTTCCACTTGTAGTTAGAACATTTATCTGTCTGTTATGTATAAAGGAAACAAAACATGTGAAGAGTGTGATGCTTAACGGCTGTCTGATTTTTCCATGTAAAATTATAAAGCAATACACAGAATCAAGAAAAGTGAGGAGTCTACTGTGTACAGACTTTGGGCCTGGAGCAACAAATGCCTATTACCACCAATCATATATACTGTTTACTACTTTGAGTAGCCATAATGACTTAAAAGGGGCTGGACAAGTAGTGAACACTTGCAGAATTGAGCCTTTTGTGCAGGCAGCATGTGCCTTTTGTGTGTACTGAAGTCCAAAACTATTCAACTGGTCTCTAGGAGAAGCTGCTGCTATAAAGCAGGACTAATTTTGTGCAGTTCTGAAGGTGTAGTCACTTAGTACAGCATTGTAAAATGCTTGGGGATAGCTAATGGTGGTTGTTTAGGACATGTGATGGTTAATTAAAGATAGCCTTTAACACTGGGTTCACTGTACTTATATAATATGCAGAGGGCTTCATGAAAGGAGCTATCAATTTTGGCAGGTGTCATTTGGCTGTTGCAAACATCCCCTGTCTTGAAGTTACTTAAGCAAATACTGTCTATTATGTGTTGGTTATAGTTGCTGGCTCTCTTTAAAAAACCCAGTCATGTGCCAGGAAGGTCTATTACCCAATTTGGAAGTACAGCTGCTGACAAGTCCTTTGTATAAAGTAGACTGATTTTGAAGAGTCTGCCTAGGTCTATGACTAAATAAGTACTTGAGACACACTCAGGGAGGCTGCCAAATTCTGCCATTCCAGTAATGCAAAACTGTTTTAATGCCAAGACTATTAAGGTGTTGAGCTGGATAAGAGAAAAGAGAGACATGGTTCCATAACTGAAAGAATAGTTAAAAAAAGACCCTCCAAACACATCCCCACTACAGCAAATGGTAATGATGTTTACTATGTCAGAAACACAGCTCGAAAGCACAGGGTAGAAATTAGCCTTTAACAATTCCACCGAACTTTTAAACAGGCACCAAGTATAAGCTCCTACCCACTGCAAAATTTAAAACTACACTACTACTTCATGGGACTAAATGCTCTGAGGAAAGTCTCGATAAAAATCTATGAATTAAAAAAAAGGTTAAATCTGGCAACAGCCAAATAGCCAAAAGGGTGTTTAAAATGGAGGATGTTGGTAAGAAAAAACTACCAGAAATCTAGAACCTTCATTACAAACGTATGATTACATACCCAAAAAACCATTTCTTTCCATTCATTCTTTAGTGCTAAGAATATTTGGACAAAAATAGGATTACGCATATGCATAAAGTTAAAGACATGCCTAAATATTTGCCACTTCGAGGAATAAATATACCCAACGAACAAAGGATAGGAGAAAATGCAGTATTATTATTAGAGCTGGTCAAAACTTTGAAAATAGGAAAACGGAAAATTCTGACATTTTGAAATTTCCTTTCATCCCACATCAGCAAAAAAGTCAACATTTATTCTGAAACAAAAATTCTGAAATATTTCATTTCCATAAGGTTGAAGCAACCTTATCAAAATGTTTCATTTCACATTATTGTTTTGACTTTAATATTGTTATAATTTATAATTTAATATAATACAAGTCAAATTGATAACGTTAAAATGAAGCATTCTGACATCAAAACATTTCAATAATTTGCATTTGAACTTTTTGAAAAAAACCTCAGTGTACTCCCATGAAACATTTCAATTTTATTGAATTAGCATTTTCCAATGGGGAACACTTCCATCAGAAAATATTCTACCAGCTCTGATTATTATTCCTATTTTACAGATGGTAGACTGAGGTACGGAGATATTAAATAACTTGCCCAAGACACACTTCAAGAGCCAGAATATGAACCCAGATCTTCTGTTGCCAAGTGCCTTAACCACAAGACAATTCTTTTTCCTTTCAAGAATCTTTGTTTATTAAAATTTCATCGGATCCTGCTCCATATTTCCCAGCTAAAAGTAATCATCTTCCTTGACATCATGGCTTGAGTTTCCAATTCATTCCCATAGCTTGTGTTTTATTTAGTCATTTTTAATGCACCCAAAACTGTGGTATGACATCAATGACTCAGTTGTTCAAACTTCTCTTCAGGTTCAGTCTTATGAAGTATACAAGTCCTGTAGGCCTGATATTCTTTGGCCAGCAACAAAAGCTCCATTATATAGTCAAAAATTGGAGAGACAAGGTAGGTGAGGTAATATATTTTATTGGACCAACTTCTGTTGATGAGAGAGACAAGCTTTCAAGCTACACAGAGCTCTTCCTATGTAGTTGAAAACTTGTTTTTCTCACCAACAGAAGTTGGTCCAGTAAAACATATTACCTCATCCACCTTGTCTCTCTAATATCCTGGGCTGATATGGCTACACCAAAGCTGCATATGGTAAAAAATTGTGATTGAAACCATTTATTTTTAGAGTTGGTTGAAGATTTTCAAAGGCAAAAATTTTAAAATTAAGAACAACCTTTTTATCCAAAACCAAACTTTTTGGCAAAAAATTGTTAACTTTGTCAAAGCTGTTAATTCCTCAAGAGAAATTTCATGATTGTTACTATATTTGTTCTATTTTTAAAATAGAACATTAGCATGGTTATTACATTTGTTCATTGTGTTCAATAAACAAAAAGTTTAAATAACATTTCATGAACAGTTCAGAAAAGTGAAAAATGGGTCTGTTTCAAACAGTTTGAACTTAGAACTTGTGTAAAACTAGTTTTGTATTTTTTTCACCAGCCCTACTTTTTATTTTTATCTTCTCAAGTTCCTCCAGAAATTAATATATTTTCATGCATCTTAATTCAGGAAATAATCTACTTCCTTCTCTTCGCAATTTAATAGGGTATTTCCCACATATAATTCCAACTGGAGAACAGGTGCCTGATCTGCTGGTGGTCTGCCAGCAAGGCTATCATTCACTTCATTAGGAGTTCTTTCTGTGAACAGAGGGCAGAATGCCTATGTATCACTCAAATCCTATTGAAATCCTATTTTCTAGACTCCAGTAGACCTCAAGTATTACACAGGCTTTGTACTGGTCTTCTGTACAGGGGTGAATTTCACCCAGTGTTCTTAGAGTGTTAGGTTTGGGGTGGGGAGGGTTAAATCCTGATTCAATGAAGTCAATGGCAAAACTACCATTGATTTAACTGGAGCCAGGATTTAACTCAGGAAAAAAATATTAGGGTAAAAGACTCTGGTCTTTTGTACTTGCAGTAACTATCGGTACCTTGTAGCATTAAATTGCCTGCATTAAAGATTGAATTTTTAATCCTCCATCATTAAGAGAGATTTTGGAGAAGTTCAGTGTGTTGATTTTGTGAAGTACAGCAACATATTGAATCATAGTCAAGCCAACAAATTATACATTTCACCCACAGCCTCATGTTCCTTGTTGGAGATGAAAGGCACAAGGCTTTGGATACGGCTGTGTGAGCACACAGGATATTCTGATTAGTAATTGAGTTCCTCTGAAGAATCCTACATTGAACGACACATGAAGTGAAGCTGAGTGGCTATTGAGTGGAAGAGGATTGTCTCTGAAATCTACATTCTTCAAAACTCTGAATTCTCATTTATTAAATCATTAATCATTTTGATCATTCATTTTGAATTCACCCTCCTCCCCAGTTTGTGTGTAGACTGTGCCCCTCTCTCCCACTCTATTTCCTCGGCTGTAGCCATTCTGCACAATATAAAAGAACAATTCTTAGAGAGGTCCAGCTGAACTTATTCTTTTATTTGGTTTCTTATGGCAAGGTTCAGCGCAAATTTTGGCCCCAGTCCCACAGCCTTTACTTGCTTCAGCAGTCCTTACACGGGTAATCCCTTTGACTCCCAGAAGATTGCTGAAACTGAGAGACATCCCAAAGGACCAGAACAAATGCGTGGGCTTGCCACAGGGCTGTGAAAAGTTTTATTGCCACTCCTCCCAGCCCCAGTTTGAAAGTGGTAGTAGCTAGAAATAAAGAGAGACTTAATATTCAGACACTGTTCTTGGAAATAACTTATATTTACATTTCATAGGGAAAGCATTTCACTATGTCCTAAAGCCAAAATCACGGTTGGATTTTTAATTCTGAAGCACTTCTTTTGAGTCTCTTTGCTAAATATGGGCCAGATTCTGAACCCTTCTCACAATGGAGTAGCTCTTTGTTCAATACATGTTCCCACTGATGTCAATGATACTGTTTGTGCAGTAAGGCATGGTACTATTCAGACTGAATAAAGAGCTCCCAATCCATCCCTATGTGAGAAGTGACTGAAGTATTTATTGGAGTTATTATTTATGAGCCAGATTTTCAGAGGTATTGAGCAATCAAACCTCTCACTGACTTCTGTTGAAGTTTTCGATGTTCGGCACTTCTGAAAGTCATGCCCTAAAAATTCAGTTTGGCACTGGGGAAAAAAAACACATCAGGTATTTTGAATTTTAAATCATCATTAAATTTTCAAGCAAAATTCAATAGTGTTCACTGGTACAATCTGAAGAAATTGAATGTGGTTGAAAAGCTCAGATAAAGCAATTAAAAAGTTTAAATGGCTCTGGATTCCAAAATCTAAAAGTTTGTGGTGTGAACTCATGTACTGATGTGCTGGTCCACGCAAAGTCCAAGAGCAGAGTTCTGAGAGGAACAGATTAAACATAACACAGTACGTGTTTGTACCCCACAACATAGGTGCTTTACGAGAAAAGGCCATAAAGTCACCACCTATGATTGAAGAGTATTTCCTGTTTATCAATTACAGGAAATAAATGTTTATTTAGCCACACTGATAAACGTGGTGCTTTACAAACAAACTGATGAATAATAAGGAATGGCATATTTTGCATTTAAAACACCATGAGAATTTGTAGTGCTATGAAAAAGGACAGAATGTCAAGATACAGTTCTTTGACACTGGGACTATCTTTTTGTTGGGTATTTGTACAGCACCTAGCACAGTGGAGTCTTGGTCTAAGACTGGGACTCCAGGTGCTACAATAATATAAATATTAAGAGAGAGACAAGAGGGCACAATAGATTAGAACAGGGCATATGTGTAGGAGAAAAATGTTACAGGAAGGAGAGAGCTTTGATGAGAGATCTGAAGAGGTGTGTTATTGGGGACTGTGCCTTTAAGGGCTGAGCTCCCCAGACAGAGAGCTTGGGAGGGGCACTGTGAAGCACTTGTTGTACCCACCCAGTTGGAACAAGACAATGAATAAAACAGAGCTCTTAGAAGCACCTTAAGTGCTGATGCCCAGATCCTTAATGGTATTTAGGCTCTTATCTCTCATTGAAATGAATGGCAGACATCTTTTAGGATCTGGGCCTCGATGATCACTGAACACCATAAAGGGGACCAAGAAAGTGCTTAGCAGAGAAAGATGGGAGACTCTTCCAAGCATAAGGGCCCAAAGATGAATTAAAGCATGAAGCATACAGTGGCCAAAGGAGATCAAGGCAACAGTAAGGGAGGAGGACTTGGAGGAGTGTAGGGACCAACAGGAGGTATAGAAGAAACATGAGATGGATTTTTAGATGGAGGTAAGATTTTGTGCATCTTTGAGAATGAGGAAAAGGTACACAAAAATGATTTTGATGTGGTAACATACACGTAGGCAATGGAAGGATTTGAGAAGGGGGTGATACAATATACCCTACAAAGCTCCATTTAAAAACAAAGCACCTTGTTTTGGATAGTATGATTATTAGAATGTGTTGTGATATGTACAAGTGTTATAGCTGAGTGTTCCTTGGGAGGTGCAGCGTAACCTCAGCTCCCACTAAAGCCAGTTGAGGGCACATAGGAATCTGCAAAGATAGCCCCTATTTTGCATTTTCTGTAAATTCTGGTCTCTTGGCTAGATTCAAATATCAACCCTACAGTAATTAACATTTGCCTTGTATCTTCTTGCCCTTAAAGGCATCACAGCTATCAGACACTCCTACTATTCTAGTAGTTGTCTTATTCAAGTCAGGACAATTCTTCTGTGTTTATCACAATAAAGATCATAGGTAATTTGCTATGATTACAGCAGCACCTAATCAGATAATTGAACACCAGGTATCCCAGGAAAAACAGCAAGTCAATTTCCTTAGAAAGAACAGGTTTCAATATCTATGTTTGCTCTGTTACCTGGAGCTTAAACAAATAGGATCTGATTTTTTTAAAAATACAGTTATGTGGAAAACAATCCAGCACACATACACAAAAGCCTGTGACTTCTCCATGGAGAAGTCATGTCTGTAGGAAAAATGCTCTAGGGTCCTGTCATGCAGTGCAGAAGATTGCCCTGGCTGCCCTTGCACTGACAGATTGAGACTCCTCTGTGTCAGTTTCCTTTTCTTCTAATGATCTAAAGCATTTTGCCAATTTCAGATGATAAAACACTGCAGGGGATCATTTAAGACAAGACACTGCAGTAGCTAATTATGATGGAGATTATCCCATTCTCAGAGATAAGGCAGCAGTAACTAATAAGTGGCAGGACTAATCAAGCATATTGGAGACGGAGGAATGCACAGCAAGACACAGGTCCATTAATAAGAATGCCCTCTTTAAACAACAGGAGACTGGACAGTGGCTAAATCCATTCCTAGCCTTTCCACATAAATCCACCTAGATTGCGAAGACTATATTAAGACTGTGGGTGGAATTTTGAAGTTATTTAGATTCTTCAGAATTAATAATGATATTCTAGGAGGCTTTCTGGTTTGGCGACTCTTTGAAAGTGTGCAAGTCTGAAGTCAGCTTGATTTGTTAATTCTCTTCAAATAGTTAAGGAGAGTTAAATAATTAGGCATGTTAACAAATATAACTCAAGTTGCTTGAATCCATCCCTTAATCACTGTCTTAATAATTTTGCTGATACTTTTGAAGTTCTATATTTATGTTTGCAAAGCTCATTCAATATAAATGATCATTTATTATTTAAAATTCTAGATTTTCATCCTAGTTTACAAGCTTCTGACCATTCTTTAAAATTATCAGCCTCTTAGTCTTTATACCTCTTCATATATTAAAAATAAAGTTTCTTTTATTTATGGCCAGCGTTTGGAAAACTACATTGACAAAAGTGCATTTGCTCCTCTTTTTGAAAAAAACTCAGCGAAAGGGGCAAATTCCTTTTTGGTGTTTAAAACTTTAGCATGGTCCCTTAGTATAGCTGCCATAACTTTTACATACTGGGTAAAATAACAACACTGACCTTGTAGCCCCACTATGAGCAAATGAATTCTAGCAGAAATTAGAGATTAATCAGGTTTAAGTCATACAATTCAAAGTCACTGCCTTGGACAAGCCACTAATACAGGAAGCGATATATACTCCTGTCCATGTTATGGGTGTAATGCCCCTTAATATTATCTGTTTCAGTGGCCTAGGGATATCTGGCATATGGGAAGAAAAATTACAACACTATGACCCCTATAGCAATAAGCCATATGCCTCTATGATCCCAGTGAAATGGTATGGAGCTACTAACAACATAACCACAGAGTGTGCCATGAGTAGACGTCTTGAGACAACCAATTCAGTGCTTCCACAGTGAAGAGATATTTAGATGGAGAGAGGTCAGATGATCATTCAACACAATAGCTGTGGGTTTATTCCTATGTCATGTACATACCTCAAAATAATTTGTTTATTTAGTATGTATGTTGTTCATTACAAAAATTAATGGCTGAAACATAACTGAAGAGGAAAAGTTTTCACGGACACCTTCTTTAGATAAACACTAGCACTACTTTCCAAATTCTAGAGATGCATAAATGCTAGATTGTTTTGATTAATTTTTGTCTTTTTTATTTTGTTCATGAGAAGACTGCAAACAGGTTTTTTGCTTGAGAATTTCTGTTTTTTGAAAAGAGCATCATAGGTTTAAATCTGGTTGGGGTGCTAGATGGTTTAACCATTTAGATGGTTAAGCCAGATAACTGCATCTGGAGTAGCAGAGTGTATTGCTGTGATACCTTCTTTGTATTTGTGAATCAGGCACTGAGTTGTTGTATGTTCCATGGTATGTTCTGGGTGACCACAATCACACACTGGAAAGTCTTTAATTTTCCATTTGTGCTGCAAGTATCTGCTTCTGCCCTGGATTGTGCAGATACAGTTTAGGGTTGCCCAGGAGCTTTGTGGGAGATCAAAGCCAGGGATCTTCAGCATCGAGTCTTTCACAAGGTGTTTGTGACTTCTTGTGAACTCCATTTGGCTTTCCAAGCTTCATCACTGAAGTTGCATTGTTGAAGCTTAAATGCTTGGGTCCAAAAGGGCTTACACAACGTCAAGTGGTGGTGAGGGAGGTTGTTACATCCTGGTGGATGAGAAGACGTTCATTTTCCACAATCCTCTGGAATTCCCAAAAGGTTGTGGCATTGCAGAAAATGGATGGGGGAGCAATGTGTGACAGAGCAGCCGCCAAGGTGTTGGGGTTGACTTGAGGGTTCGAGTAATGCATCACATTGCAATGTTCGGTTGGACAGCAACACTACTTGGCTATACAGTACACAGGGGTCATCACTGATGTCCATAACACTGATGCTGATGCTCCCCAGCTTGTGCTTGCCAGTTTCTGGACCAGGTTGACCCTTGTCTTGGTCTTGGCAGCTACCTTCTTCAGATGGTCATGGAAGGTTAGCATGTGATCCATCTTCACTCCGAGATAGGTTGGAGTGGGATCATGTCACACAGTCTTGCCGCAGAAGGTCACTTTCAGGGTGCGTTTAGGGTTCCTGTGTTTAGGTCCCTGTTTACGGTGGACTCAATGTCACTGAAGGAGGCTTCTTGTGTTGTCAGGGCAAGATCATCTGCATATGCAAATTCACATGACTTCCTTGGAAGCATGTTGTATGTGTAAACATTGAAAAAGTATTGCTGCTAGTACTGAGTTTTGTCCAAGTGAACGCAAAGCCACCCACTCCTCAGCATAGCAGGCAAAGTATTTTGCGGCAGGGAATGATCCTTCAGAGTTTCAGCTTTAAACCTTTAATCCAGTCTGTATCCTAGGCCATCCTAGGTCTACAAAGGCTGTGGCGGTCTTAAATTTCCTCTGGTATCCGGCCTCTCTGTGTGTTACAAGGGCCAAAACTTGGTCACAAAACTGTGTTGAGGCCAGAATCCCACTTGTTCTTTGGGGATGACTGACTTGACAAGAGCACTGATTCTCCTGAGAATGATACGTTCCAGAAGTTTGTATGTAATGCACAGGAGTGATATTGGCCTATAACTTCCTGGGTTGTCAATCTGCTTGCCCAGTTTGTGTATGGAAATTACTATCACTTCCTGCCAGGCTTTTGGGATGCATCTGGATTCCATGGTTTTGGTGTAAAGTTTCACCAGCCATTGGAGTTCCCTTGGGCCTAGTTAATGAAATTCTGGGGGGATACTTTCTCTGGTCTGTTAGTCTGTTGGATTAATGGCTCAGAGATGTTATAAAGGGCCCAAGCACAGCAACTAGAGTGTTTGAAGTTCAGACTTTCAATACACTCAATCCACCTCTGGCGTCTGGAGACTCTAACAGGGCCTTCGCAACCCATGGGCTCCCTGCGGTTGCACTGCCAGTGCAGCTCTGGGGTCTCTTTTGTCCCACAGGGAGCATATTCTTCCCAGAAGCCCTGGGAAGAACTCTTCTTGGCGACAGCAGTAAGGAGGCCAATGAACAGGTGATTACATTCTGGTGTCTCGGGGATTCAGAGCACCTCTATTTTGACAGCTTCCCTATAGCAATCCCAGGTGACTCTAGCCAGGTTCCACTGTGGGTTTCATTTTGACAGAATCACATGGATTTCAATGCTGACATGAATGGACTGGTGCTGGCTGTTGGGGAAGTTAGGAAGTATTTTGTGGGATGCATGAAGTGTACTCTTGTTTTGATCTTTGGAAACAATGGTGAGGTCTGGATTGTAATTGCGTTGCCAGTGAGCAGAGTGGAAAGTTGATCGCTGTTTAGAATCAAAGACCAGTTGCAGGTCTGCCATGCACATCCAGTTCGTAAGGTCTTCACCTTCAGCTTCATTTATTTCATAGCCCCACAGAGTGGGGTGTCTGTTAAAGTCACCAATCTATAGGACTGGGATTGGTGCACTTGGGAGTGCTGGCTTCAACCATTTTGAACTAGGGGCTTTATACAGGTTAGTAATGTGCAGTTCCCCCATCCTTATGGCAGTGGTGTAGGTGGCTTCTTTTGCAGGTGGAGGAAAAAAATCAAAATCTATGATGATGTTCTTCAAGTATATGGCCCTTCCTAACACACTGAAAGGCACTTGCCAGCTAGGCTGAAACAAAACTCAGTTTGTCAGCTAAACCATTTTGCAGTTATGTGCCAAAACTAAGCTAGGGACTTTTCAAAAATGTTTGCCACTTGGAAATTTGTAAACACCCTAATTTAAAACCCTTTTGAACTCCTCAATCCTGAAAAAAAAAATCCCACCCCAAACCAAAAAACAACCACCCAACCAAATATTCTACCTTGGGATGAGATCATGGTTGGCGGGTGGAGCCCCACCTCGGGGAAACTCCAGTGCACCCCTTCCACCCCTCCACAGATGGAGCTCTGAGCCCCCTACCACCCACTATGGCCCAAGACCCAAGACCTCCAACCCCTCTGCGGCCCAAGCACCCCCGCCCCCCTCACAGCCCAAGCCCCCCCCCCCCTTCGGCAGCCCAAGCCCCCCTCACAGACCAAGACCCCCTACCCCTGTGGCCAGAGCCCTGAGACCCCTGTGCCGCCACCCACGGATGGAGCCAGAGACCCCAGTCCCCTCCCCCACGGCCTGAGCCCCTGTCCACGACCAGAGCCCTGAGACCTCTTACCCCCCTCACAGCTAGAGATTCTCTCACCCCTCCATGGCTGGAGCCCCTAGACCTCCCCCCATACCCGCAGATCCCAAGCCACCCTGCAAAATTTCAAAAGTGCTTCTCTCTTCTGGAAGGAGGACTTGAACTTTTGCTATGCCCCATGCAGGTTCTGGAGCAGCTGACGAAGCAGTATATGTTACTCAGACAGCATCCCGGGTTCATCAGGGATGGAATCCAGGGAGGTTACTGATGAACCCAGGAAGCTGAATAGCACATACCACCTCCTGAGCCACCCTGGCACATGCATGGAGCGTAATAAAAAACAAAAATCCCCCGTCAAACCCATAACTGGGGAGTCCCATGGCAGAGCCTCCCCTGGCCTATTATTCCCGCTGTCCATGGATGAGGTGCACCACATGAAATCGGGGAGGACTGGTTTCTTTTGGGAGACGTTGAGGTGGGTTAAATTGAAAAATAAATGTGTAAGACTGAAGCGAGGCTCAGGTCTTGGCAATCTAGAACACCACATTTGGTCTAAGGGAGGAAAATTTGCAAACACATTCTAGGACAGCCAATAGTGGGACTCAGCATGTCATGTTTAAAATCAGGGTGGTGTGTATAAAGCTTTCTTGCTCTTGGCACATTAGTGGCTTAGTTTATTCCCAGTTTTCTGATATTTTTGCCTGCAATTGCCTCTTTAAATACAAGGGCTGAACCTTTAAAACTGCACCGTATTCACACAGTTTCTATGATGAGATCACACATGCGGATTCATACCTCAGCTAATGCAATGGTTAAAACAACCTTAAAGTAGCAAAAGTAAGCCAGCTCTGGGTGCAAAGAATGGAATTTGTTGCTCTAAGTTTACAATACCAGATCTTTGCAGGGTTTTTAATATTGCTACAGCTGGTGCTGCCTGATCTCCATAAAAGGAGAACCTTAAGCAGCATTTAAATCCCTTTAAAGCCCTGTGGCTTGGTAACATTTCCAGAGCTCCAGACCCTCACTAAAACGTGATACTTTCCATTGCAAGGAATGGAATGGTATAGGTTGCATAACTATTTGGTTTGTTTTAACTCAATAGAGGAAAGAACTGAAAGTCAAATGGGGCTGTGAAGCATGAGGATTTCCTTCCCCCAAGACCTATTATAAAAAAAGAGCTTTGGAGTAAATATTTTGTATTTAAAGTATTAAATTAAATATTTGGAAATATTTCATACATTTATTATGTGCGTTCACACCTCAAAGCAACAAATCAATGCCCTTTAGAGGTGTTTTGATGTGAAACTATTTCAAGCAACTTTTCTGAGATAATAATAATGTCTGTAGCTATGCAAGCTACAGACTTGTATATGCTAGAGATTTGCTCCAATTTCAGCTGTTGGTGGCCAGCCACCAATATAACTGCACCTGTGAAAACCCTCTAGCATAAACTGCTATGAGACATGATTTGTACCTATGCAGCCTACACTGCTTTCTAGCATATAGAGGCTTTGCGTGTCTACATTAAAAGTTCGTACAGCTACACTGATGGCTGTTTCTGCTTGCTGGAATTGGGACAAATTTCCAGTGTACACGAGACCTAAGACCATGAGGGTATGTCTACACTATGATTAAAAACCTGTGACACCAAGTCTCAGAGCCTGAGTCAGCTGACTCAGGCTCATGGGATTCTGGCTGCAGGGCTAAAAATTGCAATTTAGATGTTCACCCTTGGGCTCCAGCCTTTGTGGGGTTTCAGAGATCAGGCTCCAGCCCACACATGAAAGTATACTGCAATTTTATTTTTATTGCATCCGATGAAGTGAGCTGTAGCTCACGAAAGCTTATGCTCTAATAAATTTGTTAGTCTCTAAGGTGCCACAAGTACTCCTTTTCTTTTTGCGAATACAGACTAACACGGCTGCTACTCTGAAACCTGCAATTTTATAGCGCGCAGCCTGAGCCTCACAAGCCCAAGTCAGCAGACCTGGACCAGCCACAGGTATTTTATCGCAGTGTAGACATAACCTGAGTCTGATCCCACACTTATGTCAATGGGAGTTTTTCATTCAATGAGAGCAAGATCAGACCCCATAAAATTAGTCCCCTTCTACTGCCTTGAAAGGATCAAGAAAAAACTAGGTAGTTTTTTAGGTGCTTTTGCCTTCTTCTGTAACAGTGAGAATTAGACTCTGCTGGGACCAGCATGTTGAATTAGATGGACTAAGGCTCTGATAAAAGGAAGATAGGTTTTGCTGCATTTTTATGATTGGCCAGGTCTTGTTGGATACAGCAAACAGGTAATCTTGGGTGAAATCCTGGCTTGAGCAAACTCAATGGCAAAATTCCCATTAACTTCAGTAGGTTCTTTGTTTCTACACAACCCTAATTTTTCCCCACTTTCCAGCTCTAACATTAATTACCTTGTTAAAAAATACCCTTAGATGACAACATTAAGTTCTTTTCATTTCTTCCACCACAGTCACACTCCACATCAAGATCTTCCGCAATATTGTTCTTTATAAGGGCCCAATCCAACTCCCACTAACTTTCACAGCAGCAGGACAGGGCCTTAGTCGTTAATTCGGAGGGACCCAATGTCACCTCACCTATTTTGATACAGGCAGATGACAAATGTTTTTTTCCCATTAGTTCATTTTCCCTTCCCAAATACAAACACTTCCCATGTTCTCTGCCATATACCCCTATCACTGTCCACCTTTCTCTGCCTCTCCACACCCCAAAAATTACTTTCATGTTTAATGGAATCCTTGAAACTGGAAGCATTTTTCAACCCTAAATGCTGGAACTTTGCCTTAATTAAACAGTCTCTTTATTAGCTGGGGCCTGTAATTTATGTCTTTGAGACATTACATGTGACCTTTGGGGAAAACTGAGGAGCATAAACTATACCTATTTATGTTAGTAGCCAGCAGAAAAAACAACATTTTCCAAAAGACTAGGCATATATTTATTGGTCAGATGTTGCCATACATTAATATGCTGTTATTCTATTGCCATAATGTATGGCTTCCTAGAGGATAAATAATATTCCAGACAATTTTAGTCATGATAAAGTGAGAGAGAGAGAAAAAAAATTCTGTAAAATTCTGTAAATCCTAAATGTCTTTTCCTTTCCTTTCTGGCATGCAGTTCAAACCCTGGTAGCAAGGACTTTAATCCTAGCCTGTGTTAATAAACCAAGTACTGAAACAGAGACAGATACAGCAGAGTTTTTTTGGGGGGGGAGAGTATTCCCTGCATTACACAGTATTTAAAGACATTAGGAAACTCTGAGAAACACATTTTTCTTTTATTTTCCCTTATAAAGGCATATGGAGACTTTTATCCTGGACTAAATTTGCAAGGAAAGAACCTAAAATCAAAAGAACTGTGCATGGCAGTTATTTCTGGTGTGCCCTTTACAATCTTTCCCCACCTAGCCCAACTTTTCTTTCCTCACACGGCAGTGAAATCAGAATCCTGCATTTATGACATCACAGCCTATAGCCACAGACATTGTGTAGCATTATGGGCCAAATTCTTCTCTTAGCTACGCTAGTCTAATTCCACTGATGTGTAACAGAGGAAAATTTGACTCAGGAATTTAACAGCAAGATCAAACAGAAGAGGCAGGATAGACATGAGGTAGCAACCACAGGTTAAAACACAGCCAGCTTCGCTAATTAGAAAACATGGGAAAGGGGCGAGTGAATGGTTAGCTTCAGGGGATACTCATGGAATATGGAAACATCTACCTCCAGGTGGCTTCTTCTAAGTGAGTGGTGATCAAAACATATTACCATCTGAAGACATTGTGTTATCTGTTCCATACCTAATAGATAAGAGTTCGCCTCACAAAACTGCCACTGATTAGCATTTTTGTTGGCACTCTCGACAGAGAGGCTAGAGACTGAATCGGCATGAAAAATGCAATATGTATTCTCTCATCTAAAGAAATGTTGCTTCAGAATAGCACCAAGGAACATCAGCAAGGGATTGTGTGAGAAGCTTGCACTCCCACTGTCTGCAACGTAACCATTGTGTGGACAAACAGACTCTAGGATTGTCAAGTCAGCACTTTTCACATTATTTCTAAAGTATTTTAAAACAAGAAAGTCATCATTTCTGAGGTATTACAACACAGTGATGTCCACTCCAAAACCTGTGTGTCTGAATATCCCAAATTCTGGCAAGTCTGGATTCTGACACTAAGTCAGATCTGAACTCTGTTGACTGTCTCATCTTTGTAGTGGGCAGAACTAAAAATCCCAAATCCAAAAACAAGTATTGTAGTAGAAGAACATGATGTCTCTAACCTGCATCTCTGCTGAGGGATACTTCTCTGTTAATCATGAAGAGGTCTTCAGCATTTAATGATGATAAAGCTAATGGGGTGCTCATAAAGAGGTGCAAGATTCTAGGACTGGCTGAAAAATGAGATTTCTGTTCAGCAAAAAATTTCTCAGTTAAAAAAAATAGTTTTTGTTCCAATGTGGAATGAAAACGAGACCTTTTGAAATTTTTAATGAAAAAACACAAGAGAAATCACCACCCCACAATAGTCAATATCTGTGTGGTTCAGGCTCTCACCTGTGATGTACGAAACCCAAGTTCAAGTCCCTGCTCTTCCTGATTCAGAATACCTTCTGGGGATTCTTTCTGATCAGAAATTTGTTCATTGACCTGAAAAACCTTACCTATTAAATTTTTGTCAAAGATAATATGTTTCCATGAAACATTTAGGTTTTGACAAACTGGCATTTTTTTTCGTGGAAAGAAGTTTAGTCATAATTAGTTTGGCCAATGATACAGAGAAGATTAGCATGGCCCTTGCGCAAGGATGACATGCAAATTCGTGAAGCGTTCCATAAAAAAAAAAAAAAAAAAAAAAAAAAGTCTGACTCCCCATTGCCAGGCATCTTTAGTGGTCGCTTACATCAACTCGAGTCCAGATCCAGATTTTGAACATCCCAAAATCTGGGGTGTTCTGATCTGAGGTATTGGGAATTGACTTTAGAAAGTGGTTGTTTCCAATTCAGATCATCACAACAGACAAATTTTCCTTGGAGATTGTATTTCCATGTCTCTCTATAAATTATTCTCACTAATGGTGGCTCAGTTACTTACTAAGAGCAGCACATCTGAGGAAGTTTGCTCAACATTTAACAAACTGATGTCTTCTTTTTGGCCTTCTGTCACCATGCACATATGTGCAGGTCACGTTTCACCCCTGAAAGAAATCCTTAATGTGTAAACATGGTTCCTTTTCTCATGGGAACAAATGTGCTGCCATAGAACACATGCAGCTGATCTGTGTGGATACATAACTTCCTTCTGGAATTCACACCCTTAGGGGGCTGAGTACAACACATTTTACATGGCAGGGTGAGGAAGGTGTGAATTGCAAGTTAATGTCCTCAGGCATCCTAACTTTGCAAAGCAAAGCATTTTGTTTCCCGCTAGTCTTCTTAACATCATGGTTGAAAACACAGTAAAGACATGGGCTGATCTAATTCTAAAATTTTGTTGCATTCTAGGAACATGGCCACAAGTCATTATGCACAACAGAACTAATGTTTGGTTGGTGATAGTGGATTACCCTAACTCAGCATGAGATCTCACAATGGATATGGAATTATCATCCCATGCTCTCTCTCCTCCTAGTGCTGTACCATTACATCCTAACCCATACTTAGAGAGATAATTGAGCTTTCCATCTCAATATATCAAGAGGGGTTGTGAATTGAAGGTTGCTAAATACTGTCAAATTTTGTCTGCTACGTTCCACCTGTTCCCACATATGGTCCAAGGCCCTAATGAGTGTCAAAACAAATGTAACATGTTGAATACAAATTAGTCAGCTGTACAATATAAAGTCTTTACTGTACAATATAAAGTTTCAATAGATTAAAGCACACAAATATACCCCCGAAGAGATCCTTTGTGTTTTTTCTCTGATCTCCCAAGTATCAATCAACAAATTAGTGATATTCATCCTTGGTTTTGCAATAGCACCTCAGAGCCTCCAATTCAGAACCCCATTGTATTAAGCACAGTACACACATAAAATACAAATGTCCCACCCTGAAGGGTTTACAATCTGAGAATAAGATGAAAGACATGTGTAGACAGACAGGCAGGGAGATCGAATAAAAGGTAATGGACGAGATGAGATTATGAACAAATCCTAAACTCTGCTGGGCTGCTGATATTTCACTCTCCACCGCACACTTTAAAACAGAATTAAATGACACCACTGAGATGGCTACATTTAATCAACTGGCCATCAGACAATGTATGATCGATGACGTTCAAGTCCAGAGGCAGAAATTTTAAATAATAAAAGCACTTGTTGCACCCTCTCTAATCTGCAGCACTGAAACTTTGGGGTAACCAAACTAGGGTTCATGATTTCAGCTGGTTTTGTTATAAATCTTGGTATAACCAGTTCTCCCTTATGTAAGAACTAGAATTTAATATAAAGTTATATCTTTCTGCAGATTTTATGAACCATGCTATAGAATATAATCGAGAATTTGATCCCTGCTGTGAAATTCTACAGAATGGATTAAAAATAGGATATAAAAGACATCCCTTTCTCTTCTTAGCCTAATTTTTATACAATTCTATTGGTTCCAGTCCTACTAAATTCTGTGGGCTTGTCCATAAAAACTGGATCAAATTTTGACAAAGCTTTGTGAAACCATCCACAAGAAGACCTTCATAATGCTGGGCAGATTCCATTTATATTTTGCTTTCGCTTTGCTTTTGTTCAACATCTCCTCAAATCAAGTCTCAAGGGGGATGAAAGAAAAAGAAAGCCAAAGAGAATGTGACTGGAAACCAAGAGGTTTTGCTCTGCTCTAGCTATAACAGGTAAATACTAATTTATTATACAGAATACATATATCATAGAACATGCATATGGTTTACAATATGAACACACTTTGGTCCATGCAAAGAAATTAATGCAAGGGTGTGATGTGATATAGCTGGACAACAGAGAAGGACTGAGATTCTGGAGTTAGGAGGAGGAGTCACTTTGGAGGAAAAAAAAAGAAGCAGCCTAGTGTATAATGCCAGGGTAGAAAAAGAGGATGGTGGAGACATCACCAGAGAGAGGAGGAGAAAGGAAGCAGCAGGAGTGGTGGAAGAAACAGATCTGGACAGCAGTGGGCCAAAAAGTGGAAGAGGCAAAGAGGGGGAATGTAGAAGAGCTTCCTCTCCCTCTCCTGGAAATGCTGTGCATAGGCCAGACATGACCTTGGTCCTTGCATTCCCAGCACGCAAGGACTGAGTCAACAGCAGCTACAGAAACCTCACAGTGTGAGAGGAAGAGCAGCCGACAGGCCAGCAGAGGTGGGCTGGCACAGGGGAGCACATGATGATCCTTAAAAAGGGTTTCACAGATGCTGCTGATGTGAGCACTTCCTTATCACTCCCTGAGGCATTGTGTCTGCCACAGGCCCATCCCTCCACAAGCTTCTTCCATGGACCCCAAATCCAAACCAAGCAGCAGTTTAAAGCCACAGTCTAGGTATAGAAATGTAGACCACACAAGATATATAGTACATGGATGGCAGTGTTGAAAGCAGGAGTATTGAAAGGGTTAAATCATAAATGTTTGTGAAATGCTTGGAGATGGAAGGTCTCATCAAAGTACAAGATACTATTCTAAAGAAAAAAATTGTAATTTATGGGTCTGAATTCATCACTGTACTGAATGAAACTCCACCAGTCATAGCCTTGGGTATGCTTTCATGCCCATCAATTAAGGAAAATTGACCAATCACTGAATACTTCAGAGACATTTTGGCAATGACAACAGTCAGGACCACTGAAGCAGTGGGCAAAGCCACATGGTTACAGAAAAGTCATCAGGAAAGAAAACTGGGGAGCAGGCAGGAGAAGCAGGGAAAGGTGGAAGACAGCGGCTGGTGCTTTGAGACATCAGGAGACTGTTTAGGGCCTGGATTCAGAACTTATAGCCCTCATTTAAAATAAAAAACAGAGTGACACTTTTTAAATTAAGTTCTACAATCTCTTCCTGAGGGTTCTGGTGACTACAGAAACAATATACTCATTGCTTTCATGATTTATTCCATTAAGTCACCTGAAACTCTTCATTAAATTATTGGCTCGTAATTCACAGTTGTGTTCTATTCTCTCCATATTAAGGTATGTTATGAATCCACAGCATTAAAGGTTTAGGATACATGGTGCTTTGCATTTGAAGCTAGAAAGCATCCATGCGCAAAAGATACAGATGATAATTACAAATTTAATGCACAGATTGTATTAACATGCATCATGACATTTAAAAGGCATTGAAGTTAGGAAATTCAGGACATGAATCCCACAGCAAATATAATTCTGTCCTTCGTATAAATGAAATTCTTTGTCATAGTCTATCTGGTGTTAATTTTAACGCTTCTCTTTGACAGTATTTTCAGTATTTTCCTACCGCCATCTCACTATTCCCTCCAGCTCTGCCCCAACAAAATTAGATCTCTGTCCAGAGTCCTTTCCTACTGAGCACTGACACTTATACCACATCCCCATTGCCTACCCCTGCTCAGATACATTAAAAGTAATTAAAATTTAAAATCTACAAAACAAACTTTAAACTTTATTTCAGACCAAAAGGGGGACTCTTTTTCCAGTACATTAAAAATATTTACAATAAAAATGCCTCAACACCTATAACCATGATCCTGCTAGAGATCTATAAATGCAGACCCTCCGAGCTTTTGCAGAGTCCTATTAACTTTGACAGCTATACACGTGTATGCTCCCAGTGTAGGATTGGAGACTAAAACATTGCTACTGTGATTAATCTATGTGTTTTTTTCAACAGAGTAGTTAAACGCTGAGAAATATTTTAACAATCCAAAACTTATAGCAATTATGATAGTATCCAATATTCCTTTTATGCAATCTAAATTCAGTAGATGTTATTTGTGACTAGACCTAGTCAAATTATATATATACACATAAATATGCATAAAAGTGCTGATTTCAACATACTATGTTTTAGACTATTGACTCTGGAAGCATGTTATTTGGCATTTACAACTTCTCCTGTTTAAACCATTTCACAGACATTCAGGCAGGAGTACTGCCATGTGATTTAGGCAACCAATCACAAAAAATAACTAACTAACTAACAGTAAACACTGAATAGCTGAAGCAAACTTCTCAATCAACCCAAGGCCTGAAAATTATTGTGTAAACTGGCCAAAACACAGTTACATGCAACAGGTAAGCTACTCATTCCCACTCTGGCCCAGTCATGCTGGGCTAAGGGGCCCTAAAATACAGAGTTCTGGCTAGGGGAAGGTGTCCCCCAGTGCAGGCACTGCAGAAGACAGATGTAAGACTGCCTTCCAAATACCCATTAGCCCTGGCATGGAAGGTGTGCTGGGGTGGGAGGGGCATGTCAGGGCAGAGCAACAACACACACTACTGCCGAGCTTCCAGTTAGCACTGAAGGCCATAGGACAGGCTGGGGAAGTGGCCATAACTTAGACAGGACCCCAGGACTGTTTAAGTTACCCAGAGGTCTCTCCAGCCCCTTGAGGAGCTCTCAATTGTGATGGCACAAAAACTGCCTTAAAGCCACCTTAGCTCCTTTCCAGCTGGGTTGGAAGTTCTGTACTGTGCTTCTTAGAGACAACGCACAGAATCTCATCCACTAAGCACATTCAAAGAAAATTAGTTCTTGTTTCCCAAACCACAGAGCGAAACTTGTAATTTCAAGATCGGGGCCCCAAACCAGAATGAATATTATTCACGAAGAAAAAAATTGACCAACTATTTTAGATGTAATTAAGATGCAACAGAGCATCTTTAGCATCTGTATCACTGGAAAGAATTTCTACCTTGTGACCATCAAAAGCTGTACAATGGTCTTGTACAAGGTGACTGGGAGTTATCAGTCTTGCTCCATAGGTACAAATACTTCTGCATACACTAGTCACAAATCTGAAAGAGCACGATGTTGCAGGGATCTGCTCATATGTACTTGAAAGCCAAATCATTAATGCCTTGAAAGACAAGAATGTCTGAGTGTTCACCCTGTGGTTTTTTGAAGCTCTGCCTTTTCCCCAACCTGTATTAATTAGAGTCTGATTATCCCCCTGAGGAGAGAGGGAGAAGTGAACTAGAAAAGATGAATTGCATTTGTAATTACCAAAGGGAATCAGTTATCCTGGGGCAGTACCACCTGTCTCAACAAATTGTCCCCACAATGAACACCCCAGGAGATTTCAGGGCTGATGCCAAGAGAGGAGAGAGGCCCAGCATTTTAAAAAAACAATACTTCATTTTTTACTTTGATTTGTGATTTGTATGTGTGTGTTCACATATGTGTGGTTTATGTGTTCAGCAGTTACAACCAACCTCCTGCTTCTGTCACTCAAAGTGACAGAACATACAGAACACAAATCTTACTCAAATTATTTAAAAAAGCCATTTTCCAAAAAGAGGAGCCTAAAATTAGGCTCCTAAATTCATGTTTATATGCCTAAGTAAGGCCTTGTCTACAGAAGAACCTTGCCCTGGTTTAACGTAAATTAGTTTTAAAATGGTTTAGTTAAACTTATTCAGCAAAAGGTTGAGTGGAAACTCTTATTTTGGTTTATACCAAGTTTACTACATTTAGTTTAAATTGATTCTTAATCCATTTAAATTAAACTAAAAAGTCAACCTGCTTTAAACCAAAATTTAAAAGGGCCAACTTTTGCATCAATTTTACTAACTTAGTTTAAAAACAAATTTGTTAAACCAAAGCAACTTCCTCACGTAGAGAAGGCCTAAGTGGCCTGATTTTCAAAATTACTGGGCACTCAACAATTCACATTAAAATCTAGGTAATTGATTTAGGAGTCTAAATTGAGACATTCAAATTTTAAAATCTTGGCCCCATAACTAGTAATACAGAATAATACTAAAAGTAATAAAAATGATATTTACTGTTATTTACCTGTTCCTATTATTATAATAACAGTTTATGAACCATAGTACATATTTAGGTTCTGGTAGATCTAGACCTAAACCAAAACCTTGCACCCAAATCTGGGTTATGATGTGAATTTGTAGCTTGAACCTCTCTTTGGCCTCAGTTCAGGAAAGGATTCCAATTCAGTCTATGCTTAAAATTGATACACTCCTAGGTGCTTTCCTGAATCAGGGACTCTATTTTCTCCCTAAACTTTGAATATTATGAAACCTTCAATATTTGGACTTGGGTCTGGAGATTGCTGTTGCTGTTGTCCTGCATGACCAAAGAGGACGCTGACGGTTTTCCATCTTGCGAGTATGGTTGTGCTAAAAAACCCTGATGCATGAGTGGCAGTCCTTTCCTCATGAAGTGCATAAGGAGTTTAATACAAAGAAGGAATTACTATCTGTGATTGATGTTGTGAGCTACTTACATGCAGATCTGAGACTACAATCCCCAGCATCACCATGCCCGTTGCTTTGCCATTCACCCATCGCTGTAAAGCTTTCCTCCATCATCAGAACACATTGCCTGGATCGTTTTCAGTGGCTCTCTTGCATCGCACAATCCACACTCTCTCGCCCTTCACCTGGGCTCCAGTGGCACGTATTCACAAGATGACTGTCAGGACGTAGGGTGCAGTTGATGGCTATTGACATGGAATCATTCTGTGTGCCTTCTATAGCAGTAGCCAACCACTATGCTTCCCTCTGTTTGCTATGCCACAGTAGAGTATAACATTCTTGTCCACCATAGAAACCATTAAGGTCTTTGCGACCTATCCGGGAGATAGGGGCATGGGTTAGTGCGTGCCAGGGTGTGTTCCATGTACCTGTGGGCCTGTTCACTACACCTCTGAGGTCCCATGCTACTTGAGATTCTTTGCAGAATTTGCCTGGGCATGCAAGGACCAGTTATCAGTTACCGCTCAGTACTGCAGCCTGTGGAGAGGCTATGTTACTCAGCCTCCTTTTTACCTAAACAAGACTAGCTGGCAGCCAGTGATGATAGTAGTAAAATCAGTACATTGCTCACCAGCACTAGATGCTTCACAGAGGCTTGTGGCACTAACCGGAGATTAATCCATGAATTTTGAGAGAGTTTGCATCCAAGATTTTGCATCAGACCATGACACTGGTCTAGGTGTGGATTGGAACCTCCACTAGTTTCAGGACTAATTTTTAAAGGTTCCTCTTTTTCATGTACAAAAGAACAAAATGGTATGCTGAATTTCTCCATGACCCATGACTTTTCCCATTATTAGGATCACCAGGTTCTGACAAGAATGAATAAGGTGAGAGGGAAGCCAGTTTGAATAGCAAAGTGCCATCTCACACACACCAACTGGTTCCCAGAGAATTAACAGGAAAAAGAAACCGTGACAGTCTTTCATTTTACCCCAATTTAGTTCAGTTTTCCTTCAGTCAAAATGAAAATTTAAAAAAGCAATACACAAAGACCATTTTTAAAATTACAAGCTTGTCAGTTTGCTGCCCTGTTCCAGAGCTATACGTACTCAGCCCTAAAAATGAATTATAAAACTAAAATGACAATTTAGTATCATCACATTACAATTTGATAATTATTACCTAGTATTAGATACCAAATGCTCTTCACATTTTCTAGCTGGCAGAAGCATCTGCTTTTGGAGGCTGGCCTTTGCTTGGGCATACATCATTGTCATGGCAGCTATTTAGGGCAGTATACATACTCTAATGCTGAAAAGCAGCCTCCACTGAGGTGGAAGGCAGGCACTTTCATAACACAGTGGATATGTCGATACTGCGTGCTAAGTCCAGGTACCTGGGACCCAGGCTTGTGGGCTCAGTGTTTCCAAACCCATGTTTGAGCATCCACACTGCATTCCAAACTTGCATTTACAATTGATGCATCCAGCTCACAGCCATGCTAACACGTCCATATAAATGATGTTTGCTCAAAGGATTCATCGAACAATTCCAAATGAACGAATTCATACAAATCACAGACAATTACTGGAAATCATACTTTGAGGAATAGAAGTATTAATGTTTATATAACCCCACTAGTTCTAGGAAAGAGCATGGCATTCAGTCAGAAAGACACCACTGAGATTTCAAATGTGGAACCATGACAGAGGACAGGAATTTCAAAGAGAGGATGGCTTAGGTCACTAAGGTCCAAGGATTTATCAGCTGCCACGGGTTTTATTCCTTTAAAAGTTCTAATTTTTGTTATGCTCCCTCATAGAGTCATGTTACAGAATTCATAAAGTTAAAAACCTGTTTAAATATGCTTTCATTTTCCCTTGCTCTCACTGATCTATATGCTGTGCTGGGACTCTTCAGAATGAACGATTAATTTATCATCAATAGACATTAAATACTACAGGATTATGCACTTAACTCAGGATACTGGGAAAACCTGGGCCTTCATACTGACCCACAGGGTGGCTTGAGCTAACAGCACAAATAGTGACCTAACCTCCCTTTTCAAATTCTTCTGTCACTATTATCCTTTTCCACCTTTTTTCCTTACTTCTCCAGATCTTTGGGTGGAAAGTTAGCAGACCATTTACTCCATGTTTCGGTGCATCAGAATTATCTTGTATTACTCTTGTAGTAAACACAGATGAGCAACTGTAATTAGCATTGTATAACACTTTTTATTGTTCAAGATTTTACAAGCATTATGGAACTTTTATAGCCCTCCTTATCCCTATTTTACAGGCAGGATAACTGGGAGAGAGGCTCAGAAACCAGCAGGGACTCAAGAGGGAGGAAATCTTCAATGGGAAGAATTAACCCATTAGCTGCACTGTCAGGCAGCTAGAGGGACCTTGCTGAGGGCCAGAGCAGAGGCACAGGGCCCTCCATGAAGATAGCCTGGCCTCCTGAAGATCCCTAGCATTCTGCCACTTTTGCAAGGGACAGAGATTTTTCAGCAGGGGGACGGAGGCAGTTCCCCTTTTAGGTTAATGTGGTGGGGGTGCAAGGGAATCTTCATAGTGATTTTTTCTCCGAGTCCCTGTCCATTGATTTCTCTACAAGAGAGGATAGCTTGGGCCAGAAATATTCCCTGTGACAGGCAGGGTTAGAACTCAGAGCTCCTTAGCTCATAGACTTCTGCTCAGACCACAGGACTACACTTATCTTTGCAACGTTAGCCATTTTCTAAACTGTCACCCCTGTGCCTAAAGACTGAATAAATCATTACATCATTTTCACCACACACCCTGACATCTGATAGTTTGGCTGTCAGATGCAAGCCTGCTCTCATAGCTCAGTGGCATAATTAACATTATTTGGTTATCTTGCCACTGACGCTCATCTGTAATTCATTGATAACTGGAACGCTCCAGGGTGCTCCAGTTTGCAAGGCAACAATGCAGGTCCCCTGGGCAAAGAGATTATCCCATATCTCCCTCTCTTCTTGCCAGCCAAGCTGGCTCCCTTTCCACTTTCAAATCCCTTCTTAAAACTCACTTTGTTTTTTGTCCCACGGAAACCTTGATCTTTACTCCCAGCATTGTCCTTCACTCCTTAAATCTTCATTTTCATTCCCACAGTTGTATCCCCCTCAATGTTAACGGGGGGTTATTTTGAAAGATGTCTAGATTTTCATCTCACCATGTTTCTGGCTTTCCTATGAATCCGTAGTGGAAAGTTTATTTTATCAGGATCAGTGCTGAGCTGCACAGAAAAGTTCATCACCACACATGTGGAATGAGCCAATAAACACTGAAGAGGACAATTGCGGAGAAAAGCAGATAACTTAGAAGGAAAAGACTAAGAAAGATTTAGTGTTAAACTGTCTATGAAAACCGGGATAGACAATACTGGGAAGCAGTACTGCCAACCTTAAGCACTCCAAAATAGCAAATCAAGTCCCAAGAAATCATGGGACTGGTTTAAAAATGATGAGTTACAAAAACCGGGGGTTCTTTTTCTTTGCTTTCAAGTTACTGCAGCTTATTTTCCAAGATTTTCTCCACAACCCTGAGGGCTAGAAAACAGTTTTCTTAAAAAGTAAAACTTAACACTAATTTTTCACAAAGCCAGAGGATTCCAGAAAACAAATATCACAAGACCAACTATGGAATCAACCCTGGGGAAGAGGAGATGTAGAAAGAAACTTTAGTTTTATAAAGGATATAGATGAGGTTTTAAACAGCAATGGGCAGTAAGATGGGAGAGGAAAACTATTGTATTTATTCAAAGATATAAACAGGGTACAGATTGTCTGTATGAGGGAAATGAAATGACCCTCCTCCATCACAGTGTCATTTTGATTTGATGGCAGCATCCAGTTAAGGCTCTATTAATATTAATTATGGTTATTTTTATTAAAGAGCAAGCTGTCTGGTCCCAAATAAAATTCAGCTCTGTGAAGAGAGTGAGTACAAGGCTACTTCAGTCACATTTCAGATCTATTGTGAGGGCACAATTCAGAGGGACTTGTGCACAGAGTGAATTTCACCAGTGAGGGGAATGTGGCATTAAAATCTCTTTAATCGCAGCTTGAAAACCTGGATTATTAAAGACATACCATTGTGTGGCTGTCTGAATGCCCTAATGAAAATAAGTTATGCCTCTCACTGATCTCTCTTTATGGCCTTAATAAGGCATCACGTTTGGAACAAGTTAAGAAGAAGCCTCCTTAGACCAGCTCGTAAAAAGCTTCTTTAATATCAAGTAATAAATCAATATCAGTACAAAACCCAACGGGACATAGCTATGTAGGAACCTGTAATCTGAGAGTGGAATCTAATATACTACATTTGTAACACTATAAAATATCTTGGTTTTAATATTGCCTCCCTAGATCCTAAAACTAAATGGGACTAATTCAAGGGTGGCAGCCGAGGTGAAACAAAAGGGTAAAGAGAACTCATGAGCCTAGATCAGGGGAGACTTGTCTGCAGTGCAATTCAACTCAGAAAATCAATTCTGTAAAAACATTGCTGTGGAGTTCCATGTTTATAGTCTCTGCTTCCAGATCAAACGTGCTCAGTTTACAAGTAAAAAAGATGTGTATCTTAACAGCCAGCCATGCACATTCAACATAGAGCTAATAGAAAAGCAAAGTTCTCCACTATTTTGTGCATCACCACCAGTAACAAAGGTTCTGCGGGCCTAATTGCATCCTCAGTAAAGCCAGTCCCATGGTCAATAGGTTTGCACTTGTGTAGCTGGTTGAAACTGGATAAGTGATTTTGTTGAGGACGCTAAAGAAGGAATAGAATCCAGCTCATACATTAGGATATTTACCTACTGTTGTAAATTGTCCCTACATGCATCTTTACATATCCATGCTACCTCCTACTTTCAGCAGGCACCAGCCACTGCGGGGACAGTTGTGCTCTGACAAGTTGGAATGTACTGTACACTCTGCTAAGTGGAGCAAAATAAGGAGCCTCAGAAGAGTTTTGTCCCTTACCTCACACACTGCAAGAAAATTATTAATTTTGGTAGTGTTTAAAACCTCAAAAATATTTCTACAAAATAAACTCACTGCCACACTTCTACCTGTGCAGCTTCATTGGACTGCAAAAGTGGCAGTAATGCCATAAGAGTGGCAAAATTTGGCCCAATACCCTCAATAAGAGCACATTTTTTTTTATTTTTCTTATTCCTGCTACTGTATGTCATTATACTCAAGATACTTCAATCTAGGAATTAACAATACCAGCTTAGCTCTATTGTTTTAGAAGAAATTCAAAATTGTGGTTTGTGATATCTTAGTATGTACGCACCCATATATGCAGTGTGGGCGTATAAGAGATAGGATACCCAAAGAATACATGATAGTTTGGCTGTGTTATGATTATTCACTTCATGAATGAAAGAAATGATTTTAGTGATAACTCATTAATTCCTGAGCTGTCAGTTGTCTCCTAGCTAAATAAATAAATAAATAAATAAATAAAACCGAGTAACTGTGAAAAGCTCTAGATGTTTGAGTCTAGGGCAGGGGATCTCAAACTGGGGGTTGGGACCCCTCAGGGGGTTGTGAGATTATTACATGGGGGGGTTGCAAACTGTCAGCCTCCACCCCAAACCCCGCTTTTCCTCCAGCATTTATAATAGTGCTAAATATATTAACATGTGTTTTTAATTTATAAGGGGGCGTCACACTCAGAGGTTTGCTATGTGAAAGGGGTCACAGCACAAAAGTCTGAGAACCACTGGTCTAGGGGATATGTCTCACAGTACATGGGTGCTGTAGAGCAGCTTTGCTTTAGGTTGGGGGCAGAATTCAGCCTTTTGTTTAACAGTTATTGTATTTTAGGATTTTAGCTTGCTGTCTCCTTAAACTTTATGGGTGAGAGTTGTCAGTCAACAACTTTTTGGGGGGGTCAGAAATATAGATTCACAGAAACTTTTTGTGAATTCACATCAGTTTTGCTGAATTGCTCATGCTAAAAAACTAAAAATCTGAAAGAGTAAATATTTCGTTCTGACATTTTCATTTAGATTTTTCAGTTAAAAGGAACTTTCCATTTTGAAATTTGCATGAAATTTATTACAAAAATGTTACACATTAAAATGCTTGAAATCAAAATAAAGTGTTTCATTTCAGCTTGAACAAATCCTTTAATTGAATCTGAAACAATTATTTTTCTGATTTTTTTGTAACTGCCAGCAAACCAACAAATCCATTCACACAAATCTATTTAGCTGTTCAGAAATTTGCAGATTTACTTAAACATAATTGAAGTAAAAAGCATCTACAATGCAATCCGAGGGGAACCATAAATACCACAAGGACTCAAAAATAAGATTAGTAATTATTACTATTATTAGTGATGCCAATTTACTATATCTATAGTGTTAGCACTCAAAGGCTACAGTCATTACCAGGTTAACTGCTGGACAGACACACAGAAAGCTATGGTCCCTACTTCAAACTTCAGCAGTCAGTTGTCAGCACAACATCCTTTTTATCTGCATGCAGAGGTGATAATGATGTATTATTTTTATCATCATATCACCTCGGAGCCCCAAGACATAAGAACTGCCATACTGGGTCAGATCAATGGTCCAGCTAGCCCAGCATCCAGTCTTCCGACAGTAGCCAGTGCCAGATGCTTCAGAGGGAATGAACACAGTAGGGCAATTTTAAGTGATCCATCCCTTGTTGTCCAATCCCCGCTTCTGGCAGTCAGAGGTTTAAGGACACCTAGAGCGTTGGATTGCATCCCTGACCATCTTGCCTCATAGCCATTGATGGGACTATCCTCCATGAATTTAAGTAATTCTTTTTCTAACCCAGTTATACTTTTGGCCTTCCCAACACCCCATGGCAACAAGTTCCACAGGTTGACTGTTCATTGTGTGAAGTAGTACTTCCTTATGTTTGTTTTAAACCTGCTGCCTATTCATTTATTGGGTGACCCCTGTTTCTTATGTTATGTGAAGGGGTAAATAACACTTCCCTATTCACTTTCTCCATCTCATTTATGATTTTATAAACCTAATATACCCCCCACCTTTGCCATCACTTTTCTAAACTGAACAGTCCAAGTCTTTTTAATCTCGCCACAGATGAAAGCTATTTTTGTTGTCCTTCTCTATATGTTTTCCAAGTTAATATGCTTTTTTCAAGATGGGGAAACCAGAACTGCATGCAGTATTCCAGGTCTGGGTGTACCATGGATTTATATAGTGGCATTATGATATTTTCTGTCTTATTATCTATCTCTTTCCAAATGGTTCCTAACACTCTATTAGCCTTTTTGGCTGCCACTGTACATTGAGCAGATGTTTTCAGAGAACTATCTATGACGACTCCAAGATCTCTTTCTTGAGTGGTAACTGTTAATTTAGATCCCATCATTTTGTATGTATATCTGAGATTACTTTTTCCACTGTGCATTACTTTGCATTTATCAATATTTAATTTCACCTGCCATTTTGTTGCCTAGTCATCCAGTTTAGTGAGATCTCTTTGTAACTCTTCACCAACAACTATCTTGAGTAATTTTGTATCATCTGCACATTTTGTCACCTTACTGTTCACCTTCTTTTCCTGATCATTTATGAATATGTTGAACATGGACCAAGGCCCCATCATGTGAGGTGCTGTACAACTACAGAACAAAAAGAGACATCCCTGTCCCAATCTAAGTAACACATCAAGGGTTTGGGACAGAGAAAGGATACTGTTTTCAGGAACTGGAAAATTCTAGACACAGACACACTTCATATGGAATATAGGAAATTCTTAAGAAGCTAAGTACTGCTTTACAAATATTAGCCCTTTAAATGCACCCTTAGGCATGTATTATTAGATCCATTTCCCATAAGGGGAAATTGATACAGAAAGATTAAGTGACTTACCCAGACAACAGAAGGGTTAAAATCCTGACCCCCATTTAAGTCAACGGCCAAACTCCCACTGGTTTCAGTGAGACAAGGATTTCACCCAAGGAGCCAAATGTCAGAGTTAAGATTCAAACCCAATAGTTCCTGGCTCCCCTTCCTGTGCTCTAGACCATTAGACCACAGTCTTTCTTCATCTAATGGATAAAGGTGGTAGATCAGACATCATATAGGATGTTTGAGATGCCATGTACAACCTGATTAGATTGGTGTGTGATTTTTAAATAAGGTAAAGTTACTGTACATCATCAGCTGCTGTCATTCCACAAGGTGTTTTTCCCCCTTCCTCATACAATGGGATTATTTCTATTATGATGATTATTTATTATTTGTTTTATCATAGTGTTTTGTTAATTGGTTGAAGATATCTATACGTTTTAAAAATGAAAAGCTGAGGTTATTTTTTGAACTCCTGCCTGCCTTAGTTTAGCAGGGATTGTAACTTTGGGACAGGGTCTGTTTGCTGTGTGTTTGTATAGCACCTAGTGCACTAAGGTCCATGACGAAGACTTCTAGGAACCATAATATAGCATTACAGTAATATTACTACTACTATCATCTTACAGAATTACCTCAACCCACAAATGCCCTCTTTACATTCCCAAACAGCTTTTTTTCACAAGTTTGGCATATACCTGTGTATTATTCCTTGGAAGATGCAAGAGCTTACCTATTTGAAAGAATACTTTTGATATAAACACAAGACTCAAAGATGGCAAATGTGTTAGATACCTGATTTTTCTCCTATTACCAATGATTGTATGTATTCACTGGAGTTACTGAGTGAAATGTTAAAGTAACTCAACCAAAAATACATATCACCATCATATATCATGACCATAGGTGCAGATACGTTTGAGCTAGATATAAAGTTAGCTACGGATGAGTTGCATTTAAAAAGACTCTAAAAACCTACTCCAAGCAGAATCTTTGCCTTCAAAGTCTCAGCTTGTGAGGCAATTAAATAAAAATCATATTAGTACACATAAAAAAAAGTCACAGATTTGATGCTAGATGTGCATGCTTTAGGGAACTCTTCTAACTCAAAACTAGTTTCCACTTCAAAACCAGTGAGTCAAATGACAATTCCATATTATGTTTTAATCACTTATTTGTATTTGTTTTAACCATTTCTTTAAACTGTAAAGTTATTAGACGTGAGAAGCAGCTGCTGGGCAAAAGTATTATTTTACATCAATAAAAATATATTTCTAAAACTCATTATACTACATATACACCCTACGTTTATATTGCTGAGAGATTTTAAAAACACTTAAAATATTGTAACCATATTCTTAGCAATAATGGCTTCAAAGTAGCCAATACAGTCTAATGGGTATTCAATATCAGCTCTGAATATATATATATATGTACAGTATTTTAAGTTACCAGAATATATTGTATAATTTTTCACCCTTAAAAATTAAGAACAAGGAAACAAGATACAGAAGAACTACTATTGATCCCTCCCCCCCTACTCAATGCTATGAATTAAGGATGGAATATCAAACTAATATACCATAATCCTAACAATAGGAAAAGATAACTTACTGTGAGTGTTTCCATTCAAATGCTCTTTCATATAAAGAGATTGTGTGTATGTGTATTTATGAGACATATACACACACAAACAAAAATATATATATTCAGTATGTGATCATTATTGCAGTCTTTTCTTTCAGCATTAGCGAATTTTTTGCATTAGTAGTAATTGTAACAACTGCAGGAAATGAATTACAGTAATGGCTGTTAAACATGATACCTTAAAATATGCAAGCAAGTTGGTCCAAGATTTTACCCCAGTAACAGTTCTTGAATTCTCTCCTTGGGAATAGAAAGGAGGATAAAAGACATAGATTGCTACTTGGACTCTATATGCTATAATGCTTACTTACTAATTCAAATCCAAACAGCCTGTAAAACAGCCCTTTACATGAGCATCTTGATTTCAAGTGCTGCTCCAGCATTATTCTCTCAATAAAATCCTGCTAACAAGACACATTGCCTTCTAAGAAAACAGTTACTAGCTGAAAGCAAAACACTGCCCCTTTCCCATTTTGCACACCCGTTTTTCCCCTCTCTCCAATGCTGTTGTTGGCATAAGAAAAAACAAAACAAATTCAATCTTCCATGCAGTGGTCACTCTGTTACAGACAGCAGGAGCTCACATCATTCCCTCTAGGCATGCGAGATTGCAAGATCTGGTTATGTGTGATGTGATATAAGCAAGAGAGAGACTATTACAGCATATATAATTCAAAGGGGGTGAAGGGAAACCCCCACTGCTGGACTCCAACAAAATAAGTTCAATAAGCTTCCAAAAGCTAATGATTTGTTGCTGGAAAAAAAAAAAGCAGCCCTAACCCTTAAGCCACAACTTTTGCTACATTAAGAAAAAAAAATCATGCAGACGAGGCTGAGAAGGAATCTTTTCATTGTACCTGTTTAGGATTGTGCTCCAGCAAAGGCAGAGAACATTCCAGTTGTTTTTTGTTGCTGATCTTCCTACAGCAGTGAAAACTAACACTTCGCATTTTGGCTGCCTCCCTCCCCCCCCCCACCCCGAACCGGGCAGGAGGTGCAGCCCAGACTTTGTGGGCTCAAGCAAAGTCCCCCGTTCCAGTGAAATGCCCTAATCCATTCTGTGTGGTATTAAGCAGTGGATTCACCTTCTGCTAGCTAACAATGTGATGTCAACCCCCCCCTTCCCACCCCACCCCCTAATCCTTCCTGTCTAGGGATTGGTTGGCTCCCTGACCCAAGAGACTCCACAGGGCATTTCAGATGTCAACATGCGTTTCCAACACATAGCTGAACATCCATTCAGCAAAGGAACGACACACGCTCTCATCTCAGCAGTTTAGCATCCCAGCTGGCAGCACTAAATCTTGCCCACATGGATGTAGCTACCTGAGTTCATGAGCACTGCAAGGTACAGTGTAGGTTGACAGAGGTGTGGAGACAGTGTTGGGGTAGGGAGTAAAGGGATGGCATACATCGGGTCCCCCAGGAAAAGAGATGAAGTATCCATTGTTTTCGCCGAATAAAAGAAATCTTACTGCCTGTGTTTGCTTTCCAACTTGGAAATAAGAGCGCTACCGTTAGTTTTTGGTGTGGGATTATGGGACTTCAGTTTGGCAGTTGACAAATGCAGTGTGTGTATATATGTCCGTGTAGTTTCAGCAGCTTCATTTGCATGATTAGTTAGACAAGTGTTTCCTTCCACAGAATTCTGCCAATAACCCTGTAGCAGGAGAAAAAAATTGGATACGGTAAAGACAGCATCATGCTCTTGCAAAGAGCCCAGCAGCAGAAGTGCCATATGTACTGACTGATGTCACTTCTTCGGAGAGGCCAGCAGCAGCACTGAAAAGAGCTTTCTTGCCTAGCTTGGAGTTTTCCTAAAGAGGTCTAGGTATATTATTTTGACCAGCCGTGGGTCTTCCAGGGTCTTGCAGCAAATCCTTGAACTCACTGTGAACTCTGTGGTGGTTACCTAGCTCCACTTATGGCTCTGCCACTCTAAAATAACAATAAAAAATTTGTCAGCAGCAGCACAAGTGCCACAGCCATTGCCATCCCACTGAAATCACAGTAGTTATCATGAGGCCCCCAAAGTCTCTAGTCTACAGTGTACAGTGAAATCTACCTAGCAACAGTGAGAAGCATTTAGATCCTGTGGGCTCAGTTTACCATCGGGGGGGAGGCCTCAAGAGGACATCAAAATCTTTCATTTGGACGTTCACATAAAGCAGTTATGCACTTAAGCGACCATCTGAGCATCCAGTTCAGGATTCTGATGGGATGAAGTCCTCAGGTTTAAAAATGATCTATATTTTATCTACCATATCAATCATGCACTTGTACATTATTTTAAGCTAAAGTTTAGTTTCCTATATTAAGTAAAGAGAAAGCAAAGGGATCAATAAATTTCTGTCACTTTAAGAACACATGCAGAGGTCTGCAACTCAAGCAACTACATACATGAAACACAGCACATATTCCTATGTCATTTATTAGAGGGTCACATTTGGAATAATGATGTAGCATTAGAAATACTGCTTGGCCGTGACAATGATGTAAAGGCTGACGTGCACACAGATACGTGTACATGTACCATTGCCCTTTCCTGGACAGAATCAGACCTGATCTTGTGTTGTTGGTTACATCATCCTGTAGTAGTGGGCCTTTAAACAGGTTTTAGCAATAGACACCAGTGTTTTGGGACCTGAAGATAGAGAGTTCCTTGTAACTGAAGACTGTGGTGTGTGTGTGTGTATGTATGTATGTATGCAAGCCTGATAGTTTCATATCATTACACCACTGAGTTGTCCTTCTCTAAATTAACCCCGCACAACCAGAAGGTGGCACTTGTGGGGATGACATCATGTGGCCCTACTCAGAGTCCTCACAGGGAAGGGGGTTATTTTGTGGCTACCTATGTAACCAGGGTTATTCACAGTCTAGCTGCTCTCCAATATCATTTAATAGGTTTGTTCCAACAAAAACATCTGCCTAAGCGTTTAAAAAAAATAATACTAAGGGCCTCATTTTTGCGCTCACTCACCAATATAAATGAGAGGATAATCAGATCCTAATTTTTATATTGTAGGAATTTGGGGTCAGATTTTCAAAGGAATTTAGGTGCTTAAAGGTTCAGATAGGCACCTCCATAGGAGTTACACAAGCACTTAAGTGTGTTGGGGCCTAACTTCCATTGACTTCAGTGGGAATTAGGCACTTAAACTACCTAGATATTTTAGAGAAAAAAATCCCCCTAGATACCCAACTGCATCCTTAGGCACCTAAATGCCTTTGTAATCCAGCACTTTGACTAAAGGGCCCCAATTCTATCACCCTCTTTCACACTGAGCAATCCCTTACCTTACAGGGGTCTCATTAAAACAGCCATTAGTAAGGCACTACTCCATGTAAAGAACAGGAGTACTTGTGGCACCTTAGAGATGAACAAATTTATTTGAGCATAAGCTTTCGTGAGCTACAGCTCACTTCATTGGATGCATGCAGTGGAAAATACAGTGGGGAGATTTTATACACAGAAAACATGAAACAATGGGTGTTACCATACACACTGTAACGAGAGTGATCAGGTAGGGTGAGCTATTACCAGCAGGAGAGAAAAAAAAAACTTTTGTAGTGATAATCAAGCTAGGCCATACCAGCAGTTGACAAGAACGTGTGAGGAACAGTGGGGGTGGGGGGAAGAAGGAATAAACATGGGGAAATAGTTTTACTTTATGTAATGACCCATCCACTCCCAATCTCTATTCAAGCCTAAGTTAATTGTATCCAGTTTGCAAATTAATTCCAATTCAGCAGTCTCTCGTTGGAGTCTGTTTTTGAAGTTTTTTTGTCGAAGGATAGCCACTCTCAGGTCTGTAATCGAGTGACCAGAGAGAATACTCCATATAGTAATATACTGCCGCAAGAGTGAGAGTTCAGTCTGCTGCTCCTCAGATGGACACCTCAGTTACAGTGGTGACTGTTTATACTAACACCCATGAGTATTTGTATTAGCTGCATTCTGACTGTAATGTAAAACAGACATTAGCTAAACTCAAGTCTAAAATTAACTTCTCTTTAGAAAGCGGAGGTTTAAAAAAAATGTTAATTGAAGATCAAGGGAAAATACTATCCACTTTAAATTATACATAAATGAACAGCTAAATGAAGAGCATTGACAGTCTCTGGAAACACAACCTTTTCAAATCTGAATCAACCACATAAAATGTGTTGTATTTTTCACTGCTCTGCTTATTATTTAAAAGTACTGATGCAGCAATTCATTGTATATAACATATGTAAACAGTGCTTAAAACAAGAACCTTGCTCTTTGAAGGATTATTTCACATAACAGCCACATCAGTCAGCTTGGGGCACATTTATGGAACTCATGCATCCTATCCACACTGGAAGACAAAGTAGGAAGCATTACATTGCACTGTGGACTTGATCGTGCTTCCACTGATGACAACGGCAAAACTCTCATTGACTTCAAAGGAACAAGGATTGGACCCCATATATTGTCCTGGATTTAAGGTTTCTTCCTGAAAAATCTTGACTGAGGCAAACGCATAGTCACATCGATGCCAGCAGTCAAGCACTTTAAAAGTATAATGTTCTGCAAATAGAATGTCCCATCCAAGAAAAGATGACTTTTAAACGGGAATTTCCCAGTTTTATGAGAGTTGAAGCTATTAAGCTCTAAACACCCTTAAAGCCTTTTTAAAGCTCTTCTTATTAAGAGGAAATGAAAGCCCAATGTTTTCATTCTACATATGGCATAACAACTCAGGAAAATGAAAAACAATTCTACACTACTCGAAGACACATTTGCTACACCCAGAATGCAATAAATTCTCCTTTCTACTTGACAGTAGCGGAACACAAGGCTTTAAATTTTATACTTTAAAATTAAGTAGTTTCTTTCCTATTGAAATGAATTAAAATTATTTGTTTATTTCATGCAGCAAGGAGAGGAGAATCTAAAAGCAAAACCAAGACATTCTAATAGGTCAGGTTGGTGTCCTGTCATTTCTGAGATTTTTACACTGGAGGCTATGTACAATCACATAGAGACCATTCAACTGGAACAGTCTCAGTCATCAGCACTTATGCAACCTTACCTTTGTTCCTATAAGAAACACAACTACTAGAAACCCTAACTGATCCTAATCACATAATTTTCTCCAAGAGCTATCCCTAAAATGCCTCTCCTATTCATACAGAGATTGTAGTAAATTTGGTCTTTCATACAACCATACATAAAACAAATACAGTATATGGACTAACATTTTAACTGAAGCAGTCTTGTCCACAACTAGAGCCCTGTTGTGATTTTAAGGCTCAAAATACCAGGAGCTATGAGAGCTAAAAACATTTTGGAGGACTAGTACAAATACTTTCCAGACTTTTCTTGACTTACCAAACCAAAGATGTGGTTTAGCAGTGGTGGACCAGTGATTAGAAAAAACCATATTTCATACCTTTAGGAATAAGAGGTAAACATAACAGTAGATAACACCTACTAGCTAGTAAGGAAGGAGTTTGAAGCAGGAACTAGCCAGTTGCAAAATGGCCTCTTTAGGTTTGCAGCTGCTTGAGTCTGCCAAATTTAAAGGGCTAACCTAGGGTTGCCAACTTTCTAACTGCACAAAACCAAACACCCCTGCCCTGGTCACCCCATCCCCCCCTTCGTTCACTCTCCCCGACCCTCACTCACTTTCACCGAGCTGCAGCAGGAGATTGGGGTGATGGAAGGGGGTGAGGGCTCCGGCTGTGGGTGCAGGCTCTGGGGTGGGGCCAGGGATCAGGGGTTCAGGGTGCAAGAGATGGCTCTGGGCTGGGTCAAGGGGATTTGGAGTGTGGGAGGAGGTGCAGACTCTGGCTGGGGGTATGGACTCTGGAGTAGGGCCAGGGCTGAGGGGTTTGGGGAGCAGGGCTGAGACCAGGGGTTGGAGTGCAGGGCACTGCAGCCAGGAGGGAGTTTGGGTGCGGGAAGGGCTCTGGGCTGGGGTAGAGGGTAGGGGTGCAGGAGAGGGTTCGGGGTCCCAGCGGTACTTACCATAGCTCCCAGGAAGTGGCTGCCAGGTTCCTGCAGCCCCCCTAGATGCATGGGTGCCCAAGGAAGCTCCATGCGCTGCCCTTGCACCCGCAGGCACCACCCCCGCAGCTCCAATTGGTCGCGGTTCCTGGCCAATGGGAGCTGCAGAGCCAGCCCTCTGGGTGGGGGGCTATGCACAGGGTCTCCCTGGCCGCTTTCTGCCTTAGGCCCAGGCCCCACTGAGCCGAGCGGAGCCACCAGGGTCCCTTTTCAACCGGGAGTTCCAGTTGAAAACTGGATGCCTGGCAACTCTAGCCTAACCCCAGAAGAGCATACAGGAGAAAAGGGCTTATAAGAGAATTAGGAGAAAGCAGTAAGAGCAAAGAAAGTTCTGTAGCCCCCATTATAGGACATGATTGTATGCAGTATTGGTCCTAGGATACGAGAGAGACAAGGTAGGTGAAGTAATTTTACTGGCCCAACTTCTGCTGGTGAGAGAATTGAGCTTACACAGAGATCATCATGTCTGGAAAATGTAGTCAAAGTGTCACAACTAAATACAAGGTGGAACACATTGTTTTAAACACACACACACACACACACACACACAGTACATTTTCCAGACCTGAAGAAGATCTCTGTGTAATTTGAAAGCTTGTCTCTCTCGCCAACAGAATTTGGTCCAATAAAAATAAAATTCCCTCACCCACCTTGTCTTTCTAGTACTCCCATGAGTGATCTTTTCATTTCTGCTATAAACTACTGGGACATTCATACTTCCAAGAAGTTATAGTGCAGTCAAAGAGAAGGTCTGCACACTATTCAAAGTTCTGTTTGCTTTGCCATGTAGCAGACTGCTCATTATAAAACACAGTTTCTTTTTTATACATGTTTATGGAACATTATGGGAGGACTAAATAGCTGAGAGAGATTAAGAATCTGGTCTTGTGCAATCATTCAGTTTAGGGCACTAGTTCCAGTCTCAGCAAGGTTGGACCAAAAGTCACCTCAAGATTTTTTCAGTGATCTATGTGAAATGAGTTGGAAGGGGGCGTGAATCTGTTCAAATTCCCAGCAGACAGCCGTCATCACAAAAAGAGCCATTCCATTTTGCACTAATTATTGACTGTATTGTCAATTACAACAGAGAGGCAAAGAATTGAATAGACATGAAAAAAATTAATTTCCCCCTGAGATCTAGAGTTGGCCCTGCTAGAGCAGCTGAAGAATGTTGGCAGGGCAGGGAAGCTTACATTGCTGCTGTCCTTGCTGTATCTGTTCACCGGATTCAATCTCCACTCAGAGCTAGTGATGGAGCACCTTTCCCGAGTACAATACTGAAATTCACTTCATTCCCCTAAAGGCACAGCATAAAAACATGTAACCAACACCCACCAGTGGGTTACACACATCTGTCACAATCTGTATACATATCAAGTCACATCTGCCTTGTTTATTGATACAAATGTTTTCCCAGCTGTTAATACTGCCAAGCAAACATAGTGCAAGAGCACATTTCATTTTATTCTGCCTGGCAAAATATCAAAAACAAGTTATTACTTCAGGATCTTTGTTGAAATGATTTTGGACAATCCTGCACTGAAGAGAATTAGGAGAAAGCAGTAATCACAGAGAAAGATGTGTGTGTTCTTAGAAGAACACTGCTTGATTTTGATGTACCAGGTTGCAGTGCTGGTAGTTAGAAAAATCTTTTGACAGTTAAACTGGGTAAGTTTGAGAGAGAAATAGCTGGTGAATTTTCTGGACACTGTATCTAGCTACTCTTTTCAGTGACATTTTCAACAATTTTCAGCACTGGCCTGTTTACATTGAACTCAATGGTAAAACTCTCATTGACTTCAATGGGAGGAGAGTTAGGTCAATGGTGAAGGTTTTTTGAAATGTGTAGGCATAGCACCTACCCAGACAAAACCTCCATTGAACTCACGTTACCTTACTCAGTTGAGACTTTTGCTTGAATGTGTAGGATCAGGGCCTTTGCACAAGATCAGATTCTACCAAACACAGCTCCATGAGCAAAATCAAGTCTCTAAATAAGATTATATACAATTCTATTAAGCACATTAAAACTTCAGGGAATTGAAGACTGCCACCAATGAGGATGGGATTTAACATTGAGTTGAGTAGGTTACCAGTCATTAGTATCTTAAAGATATCAAAGAGGGCTTAGTAAATGTCTCTCACTAAAACACAGAAAATGCAGCAGTAAATGTCATTGTAAAAGAGCAAGGGAGTGGTACTAGTCTGACATACAATTTGAATGTACTTGGAGATTAGTGAAGACAAGTTTACACATATCTGTGTCCCAATTGCAAAAGAAAAAGAAAAATGGTGGGAGGGGGTGGACTTTTTCTCCTTCAGCAGTGAGAGAAACAGCTGCACACACGGAGGAGAGAAAAACAACAAACAGCAACCTTCAGCCTGTTGGAAATTGCCATCTGCTGTTGGCACATGGAGTACTTGCTCAGGATTAGCAGCAGCTCAGTGATTTTTGTATTCCCTAAGAGGTGTCGCTGAGAAAGCTCATTTCAAAGATCATGATTGAAGATAGAGAAAAATAGCCATGGAAGGTAAAAATCCATTACTGTTAAGGGAAAAGATGGTTAGCTGGATATTCACAGGGGGAAGGGAAAGAGAGTTGGACCAGCAGAGTCTGGCACAGTTCTGACTCCTATTTAGCCTTAATTTATCCCTATTCCGCTGTGGAATCAGTAGAATGGAACACAAACTGGGACACGAGTAGTAAAGGCAGTCCAGATAGAGGGGAGGTACATTATAAAAAGGGAAACATAGATAGTCCCTGGAATAATGGATTTACTTTGATCTATATTCTCCAGGTAGGCAGTTTAACTGTGCAAGATTGAATGCCCCATAACACTTCTTAGTAGAGAAAGGAATTTTAGAATCTGAGCCTATCCAGGACATGCTTTCAGGAGCCACAGGGTTAAATGGGGTCAGGTTCTGTGATTTCTGTTCAGCCTCATATGAGGATAGGGACCATTTACAAAACTGAGATCAAACACCTACAACTGGGATCAAGCACCCACAACGTGGATGTGGATAAATTGGAAAGAGTACAACGAAGGGCAACGAAAATGATTAGGGGTCTAGAGCACATGACTTATGAGGAGAGGCTGAGGGAGCTGGGATTGTTTAGTCTGCAGAAGAGAAGAATGAGGGGGGATTTGATAGCTGCTTTCAACTACCTGAAAGGGGGTTTCAAAGAGGATGGCTCTAGACTGTTCTCAATGGTGGCAGATGACAGAACGAGGAGTAATGGTCTCAAGTTGCAATGGGGGAGGTTTAGATTGGATATTAGGAAAAACTTTTTCACTAAGAGGGTGGTGAAACACTGGAATGCGTTACCTAGGGAGGTGGTAGAATCTCCTTCCTTAGAGGTTTTTAAGGTCAGGCTTGACAAAGCCCTGGCTGGGATGATTTAACTGGGACTTGGTCCTGCTTTGAGCAGGGGGTTGGACTAGATGACCTTCTGGGGTCCCTTCCAACCCTGATATTCTATGATTCTATGATTCTATGTAGCTGAGCTCTTATATGCAATTTTGCTTCTTCCCTCACCCCAGCAATTCCTAGATTTGACTAAAACCATTGAACTGTGACTGATCTTTTAATTTTACATCAAGAATGTTAAACATTCCCTTTTAGAGACCATCTGGTGTGACTGAACATTCACACAAACCATCAGTTATTTTGTCTAAATTAGGAAGCGTGATGAAGTTTTGCTTTTATAGAAAACTCTGCAGCCTCTTTGTAGTCAGTGGTAAAATTCCCATTGATTTCAATAGGAACAGGATCAGGCTGTTGCTTAAAAACACATTCAAGGACACACACTTTGTCTCTGCACATGTCATCTTTCTACCCATCTTTGTCTGTCTACATTATTTTTTCTTATTTAAAATGGATTTGTTTCTTGCTCCTCTCTTCACCAGGACCACCATATCTGAGAGACAGCTTCTGCTCCGGCTCCCTGGTACCATTCTGTAATAAACGGAAAGGTGTAAAGGCACTCAACCTGAATCCCTCTAATTATAAACAGGGAGATGCTGGCAGGGTGCTTTCCATGCTTCTCCTTTGGACTGTGCTATCCTCCCTTGATCCAAAATAACCCAGGCTGATTGAATTTCAGGGCATGCTACAAGGGTCATCTTTTTAAGGGCACTTTCAAGGAAGGAAATGCTGTTTGAGGGGTGAGGTTTAGTGAGGCTGGGGACTTTATTTTGTTTGTGCTGTAAAGTTTTGGGGGCTTGCTGCAGTTGGCTTTTATCAGGTGAGCCTAGAGTGTAAGATAGGTGCCCGTGCTGGTTTACAAATCAAAATTTATAAATAAGTATAATATATAGAAGACACCCCTTCCCTATGGTGGATTTGTACTAATAAGGAGCAGGAGCTGGATATATATTATTATAGTAGAAGCTAAAGGGCCCAGCTGCAATTGGGAGCCCATTGTGCTAGGCTCTATAGGAGGGGTCGGCAACCTTTCAGAAGTGGTGTGCCGAGTCTTAAATTAAAGTGAATAAATGAAAGTTTTGTGTGCCAGTAATACATTTTAATGTTTTTTAGAAGGTCTCTCTCTGAAAGTCTATATGTTATATAACTAAACTATTGTCGTATGTAAAGTAAACAAGGTTTTCAAAATATTTAAAAAGCTTCATTTAAAATTAAATTAAAATGCTGATCTTATGCCGCTGACCCGCTCAGCCAGGTGCCATCCTGGGATTCCGTTTACCTAGGCCGACAGCGGGCTGAGCGGGGCCTGCGGCCGGGACCCCAGACCGGCAGTGGGCTGAGCGGCTCAGCCCACTGCCGGTGCAGCTTATGGCAGGGGACAGGAGGGGATATGCCCTGATTCCACCCCCCGCCCCAAGGCCCCATCCCCACCTCTTCTCCGCCTCCTCCCCGGAGCAGCGAGCGTGCGGTGGCTCCACTTCTCCCCCTCCCTTGCAAGGGCCATCAGCTGATCGGCAGCAGGGAGGGAGAGAAGGAAGGGTAGGAACCCAGCATGCTGGGGGAAGAGGCGGGGGAGGGGGGAACCTTGCCTGCCCGGCAGCAGCAGCAGCTGGCAGGACCAAGCTCCTTCACCCTGCCCCTGTGGTGGGGGCAGAGAAGAGAAGAACTGGGCGGGCAAGATTTTTAATGGCACGCTGCTGCCTGCCAGGGTCCCGGCCTGGATTCGGCAGCCAGCTGAGTGGGGCTGGTGGCTGGGACCCAGCAGGCAGCAGCATGCCTTTAAACATTGGCACGCGTGCGTCTTTGGCATGCATGCCATAGGTTGCCAACCCCACTCTATACACACACATATAGTGAGAGATGCTCCCGACCCTGAAGAGTTTATGGTCTACATAGACAAGGTGGGAGGGTAAACAGAGGCAGAGAGAAATGAAGTGACTTGTTGAAGGTCACACGAGTCAACGGTAGAACTCTGGCCTTTATAATGACAATTAGCTACTTAGGAGAAAGGAACAAGAGAGTCTCAGGCTGCTCTCTTTGGTTAGTCAAAGCTATTTGTGTGTGTGAGAATATAGGCCCTGATCCTATAATGAGCTTTATATGACTGGATCCCTGTGCCTGCACAGTACTCATTGCAGGATTTGGGCCATATTGTCTATCTTATTATTCCTCCTTGCTATTTTTAGTCACTCTTGCTTGCATGCTGTAACCATAATTGGTAATTACAAAGTCCTGGGTGTAGCACCTGAAGTCTGGATGCAGGACTGTTATTTATTTGCCAGAATCGACACCCCCAGCAACCCAAAAAGAATAGCAATGCTGCTAGCAAGAACAGAGTTTAAGAACAAACATAGCTGTATGAGCTCTTGTGTAGGCAGGGCTTAAATATCTCTGTACTATTAGTGTATGTTAATATTAAAGGCCAGTTGGGACCTGCACACTTATTAATCTTAACAAATGACTTAAGTTGCCTGTGCTACCAGACTGCCACCATCCACCAGTAAGCTGTTCAGAACTTTTAAATTTAAATTGGAATTAGAAAAAAATAATAAAAATACTGAAATGGTTTCCTCCTTTAGTAGCATAATTCAGTCTAATTTATACACATACCAAGAAGCAGCACACTGAGTGTAGTTGCTCCTCCTGTTTTTGAAACAAATGTTACATTAAAAATAAATAGAATGGAGGCATTGTCACTACATCCACTTCAGGTCTAACCTCGTTCCCTTCATGTACGGAGATTTCAGCTGCTACAGAAGCTCGTGGATTGCAGTAGAATAATTATGCTGCCATTCTGCACCAAACTGTGATGGAGACGATTCCTTTTTACTCATTCCCCTTTGGAACCTGTATGCAAAATCCATTTCCTTAGGCTTTTGATGAATGCTCTCATTCAGGCTAAAACCATAACAACAATTTTAAAGTCATCTTTAACTATTTCACTGTTTATCACATCAGTAGAAATATTTAGCTACTCTGGGATCGTGGAAGCAGTTTGGTACTAAGGACACAGCTTGAATAAATTACTACCATTTCACCCCCACCAAATTTAGTTCAGACCTTCAAAAAAAAAAAAAGAAATCATCATAAAACCAAACATGATGGGGATCAATATGAACATCAAAAGGTGGATAAGGAATTGGTTAAAGGGGAGACTGCAACGGGTCCTGCTGAAAGGCGAACTGTCAGGTTGGAGGGAGGTTACCAGTGGAGTTCCTCAGGGATCTGTTTTGGGACCAATCTTATTTAATCTTTTTATTACTGACCTTGGCAAAAAAGTGGGAGTGTGCTAATAAAGTTTGCAGATGATACAAAGCTGGGAGGTATTGCCAATTCAGAGAAGGATCGGGATATTATACAGGAGGATCTGGATGACCTTGTAAACTGGAGTAATAGTAATAGGATGAAATTTAATGGTGAGAAATGTAAGGTTATGCATTTAGGGATTAATAACAAGAATTTTAGTTATAAGTTGGGGACGCATCAATTAGAAGTAACGGAAGAGGAGAAGGACCTTGGAGTATTGGTTGATCATAGGATGACTATGAGCTGCCAATGTGATATGGCTGTGAAAAAAGCTAATGCGGTTTTGGGATGCATCAGGAGAGGCATTTCCAGTAGGGATAAGGAGGTTTTAGTACCGTTATACAAGGCCCTGGTGAGACCTCCCCTAGAATACTGTGTGCAGTTCTGGTCTCCCATGTTTAAAAAGGATGAATTCAAACTGCAACAGGTACAGAGAAGGGCTACTAGGATGATCCGAGGAATGGAAAACTTGTCTTATGAAAGGAGACTTAAGGAGCTTGGCTTGTTTAGCCTAACTAAAAGAAGGTTGAGGGGAGATATGATTGCTCTCTATAAATATATCAGAGGGATAAATACAGGAGAGGGAGAGGAATTATTTCAGCTCAGTACCAACGTGGACACAAGAACAAATGGGTATAAACTGGCCACCAGGAAGTTTAGACTTGAAATTAGACAAAGGTTTTTAACCATCATAGGAGTGAAGTTTTGGAATAGCCTTCCAAGGGAAGCAGTGGCGGCAAAAGATCTATCTGGTTTTAAGATTCTACTCAATAAGTTTATGGAGGAGATGGTATGATGGGATAATGGGATTTTGGCAATTAATTCATCTTTAAATATTCAGGGTAAATAGGCCTAATCCCCTGAGATGGGATATTAGATGGATGGGATCTGAGTTACCCAGGAAAGAATTTTGTTTAGTATCTGGTCGGTGAATCTTGCCCATATGCTCAGGGTTTAGCTGATCGCCATATTTGGGGTTGGGAAGGAATTTTCCTCCAGGGCAGATTGGAGAGGCCCTGGAGGTTTTTCGCCTTCCTCTGTAGCATGGGGCATGGATCACTTGAGGGAGGCTTCTCTGCTCCTTGAAGTCTTTAAACCACGATTTGAGGACTTCAATAACTCAGACATAGGTGAGGTTTTTCGTAGGAGTGGGTGGGTGAGATTCTGTGGCCTGGAGGTTGGACTAGATGATCAGAATGGTCCCTTCTGACCTTAGTATCTATGATGTGCACCTAACAACATAGAATAGTAATTTTGACATAGTGTGCTTTGTACCTCAGCCTAACCTACATGTCTTGTGACGTGTAATTGCACATGCAAGGGGATAGCAAGAGATACAAAGAGGCTAAGAACATATGAATGGCCACACCAGGTCACAACAAAAGTCTATCTAGCCCTGTCTTTTGACAATGGCTGGTGCTTCTGATGGAGTAAACAGAACAGGGCAATTTATCAAGTGATCCCTTTCGCCTGTCATCCAGTCCCATGTTCTATCAGTCAGAGGTTTAGGGACACCCAGAACATGGGGTTGTCTCCCTGACCATTTTGGCTAATAGCCATTGATGGACCTATTCTCCATGAACTTATCTAATTCTCTTTTGAACCCAGTTATACTTTTGGCCTTCACAACATCCCATGGCAACAAGTTCCATAGATTGACTGTGCATTGTGTAAAAAAGTACTTCCTTATGTTTGTTTTAAACCTCCTGCCTATTAATTTAATAGGGTGACCTGTTGTTCATGTGAAGGAGTAAACAACACTTCCTTATTCATTTTCTCCATATTACTCATGGTTTTATAGACCTCTATCATGTGGTCTTCTTTTCTCCAAGCTGAACAGTCCATGTCTTTTTAATGTCTCCTTGTATGGAAGCTGTTATATACCCCTAATCATTTTTGTTGCCCTTCTCTGTATTTTTTCCAATTCTAATAGATCTTTTTTGAGATTGGGCAACCAGAATTGCAGGTAGTATTTAAGATGTGGATGTACCATAGATTTATATAATGACATTATGATATTTACTGTCTTAATATCACTCACTTTCCTAATAGTTCCTAACATTGTTAGGTTTTTTTTTTTTTTTTATTGCTGGTGCACGTTGAGGGGATGTTTTCAGAGAACTATCCATGATGACTCCAAGATCTCTTTCTTGAGTGGCAACAGCTAATTTAGATTCCATCAGCTGGGATGTTTTCCACTGTGCATTACTTGCACTTATCAACATTGAATTTCATCTGCCATTTTGCTGCCCAGTCACTCAGTTTTGTGAGATCTCTTTGTAACTCTTCACAGTCTGCTTTGGACTTGACTATTTTAAGCAATTTTGCATGGTCTGCAAACTTAGCCATCTCACTGCTTACCCCCTTTTCCAGATCATTTATGAATATGTTGAACAGAACAGATCCCTAGGTGACACTGCTATTTACCTTTCCACTGTGAACACGCACCTTGTATTCCTCACCTTTGGTTCCTATCTTTTACCCTATTACTGATCCATGAGAGGACCTTTCCTACAACAAATGTCATAACAAATGTTGGAGTGTCAGTCGGAGTTAACTGAACAACAAGAAATGGATTATAGGAATAAAAATGGAAGAAAAAAGTAGTATCGTGTTCGCCTCTTGGAATAATACTTTTACTGAATTGATGTGAGACTCATTAGCAAAATGCAATGCAGCAAGCAGGCAGAGTTGTAAGAAGCACAGATTTATCAGACATACTGTGGTGCCACTGCTGTTTCGTTCCGGGCCACACCCCAAAACAAACACAAGCTTACATTCCTGAGCCACTTCTTCTGAAGCAATATATATTTCCTCGTGAAAGCTGACCCTATTTTTCCAGCTCCACTCAGTTAATTTTAACCACAGTATTTGTGGTATTTCTTATACTTAAAATACAAAATAGCACAGATACCCATATGCAAACAGTAATAAATTACCATAGTCTGGAATTAGATTTTTATGTGGTAAGTGCCCAATCAGATATCAGGGCCGCTTGTGCTAGGCACTGTACAAACATTACAAAAATGCAGTCCCTGCCTCCAAGGAGCTTACAATCTATGTTGATTCTTTTAGAGATAGCATTGTTTTGGAACTTCTCTCTGCCCTTTGCATTTCAAAATATGCAACTGCTATTTCAAACGCAGTATGCAGAAAAAAAAATAGCATTCTAGAAACAGTTACTTCAAATGTGATGCGATATTTTACAAAGGAATGGAAGTCACCGAGGCCCTGAGGCAGCATATGAAGATACTTAATTTTAAGCACACAAGTCCTGTTGAAGTCAATGACTAAGATTTCCAGTGCTGCCTAAGGATTCGGCTACTCAATTCCCATTAAATAAATAGAAATGTCATATCCAAATCCTTTAGCTGACTTTGAGAGTTTCAGTCCGTGTCTCTACTCACAGGGTTAGAAGGCTTTTAAGCACCTGTGTAAAGTTTGCAGGATTATGGTCTAAAATTCAAGATGTCCTTAAGTGTAAAAGAACAACTAACAATCAAATAGAAAAGCACCATTCCTGACAATATGATGGTGCAGATTAGTATGCAGGAAATGAAGTTTATTATAGGAATGAATGGCAGAAATTTGTCAATTTTTATTAATGGTATTTTTAAATGGGTTAGTTCAACAGTGGTTAAAAACTACCGACTCATGAACCAAAAAAAGATAATCTACCCTAAATCTTTGAAAAAAAAAAAAATCTCAGTTTTCCATCCTCTTGTCAATGGTGATCTGCATTGGCCTGTGTCTTAATCCACTACCTAAAAATTAGTCCTTGCACTTTCATCTACATCAGCCTCACAACAGCCTGGTGAGAGAGGTCAATATTATTTTTACCTGTAATATTTACAAATAGAAAAATTGAGGCAGGGATGGTCTCTTTATGTGTTTGTATAGTGCCTATCAGAACAAGGCCCTGATTCATGGCTGGAATCTATAGACATGATCATGATACAGATAAATGGTACCATGCTGAGCTATTAGACTTTACCATGTAATTTTTTTCATTCTAATTATAAGAATAAAAGGTTAAGTGGCTAACCCATGGCCACAGAAGGGCTTTGGCCCTGATCCTCAAAGGTATTTTTACATTAACTTCCATTGAGTTCAGTGGTACTTGAGTTCAATGGGACTTTGGCATCTAAATACCTTTAAGGATGTAGGCCTTGGTATCAGTATTTGAACTCAGAGATTCCCTTGTCCTCATGGCACTCTTGTAGCTCACAAAGCACAAAATAAATGAACTATTGACCAACAAGCCTATCTACCAAACACCATAGAAAATGCCACCTCCCACAGAGAGGGGAACTAGTGCTGTTCACATTTACGGAGAGAGACTGAACAGTGGTGGAACTAATCGGAAAACTGCGTGAGAGGGACCAGAATCAAAGGCCCAGATCTGAACAATCCCAGACTTTATAATCAATATCCTCATCTATACTTTGTGGCTCCAGTTGAATTATTCAAATATTTATGTAGCCACATTATTGGCTACAACCCTAAAAGTTTAAATATTATAGCTCAGGCTCCAAAGTATGAGATTGGTGTAAAAATCATGAGATTATAAACAATAATACGTTTGGGGTCTTTTTGGTTTTCTTTCTGTTTGAGCATTTATGGTTCACATTTTCCAGCTTTTTAGGGGCACAGTGTACAATCAAAAGGGCAGAAATATGTTTGGTTTGGTTTTCTCAAACAAAAGCCAAGATTCTCAGTTTATCATGACTTCAGGAGCTGGAGCTTTAAGAAAAAGGCCAAATGTCATGAGATTCACAATAAAATCATGAGTTGACAACACTGAAATGCTACAAGAGACTGAGCTCCATCAACACTGCCCCCCAGGACTGGGCCCTTATGTATTTTAACTATGACTGCAATTTCGCTGTAAAATCAGCCATTAGGATTTGGCTTTGCTCACAGGACTCTGTGGAAGATACAGAGAAAGGAAATGGCATAGACAGGTAGAATTTTTGTGCCTTTCCGTTCCCACCACAACCCCCAACAGTTTGCCCTTGTCCCTCTTATGACTTTTGAAAAAAAGTAATCTAGAAGAAACAGTGCCAAAACCTATGAAACTGCCAAGTTTTCTGTGTGTCCCAGCTTATCAGATGCATCAAGTTCTGCACAACTTGGGGAACTTGGCATTTAAATAATGTCACTTTCCATTTGTCTGTGAGAAGTGACTGAAGCTGGGTCCATTTACTGTAATTCCGAACTTGGTGGTCATTTTACATATAAGCTCCTTTTATTCTAATACACTTACAGCAGAGACATACTAAGCATCCTGCTCTAACTGCCAGCAGCTACACCCTGCCAAGGATCCGAGTTCATTACTGAGAACTTCAACAACTAACAGGCTCCAATATCTCAGCCCTTTTTTGCCTGCATTTTGGCTAATGCTGTAACATGAGCAGCTCTGCTGGTTTCTTAAGTTACTTCCATTCCAGTGCATTCCCTGCACCGTTACTGACGTAGGGAGAAAGGATGGCTGGGTGTAATCTACGCTGGAACCAATACATCTCATTGGGAAAAGCAGCTGCAAGAAATGAAAAATATATGACACAAACAGCTGCTGAGACAGTGGAGCTATACAGTTTTAAAGACTTGAGTGTAGAATTTGTGGGGTCTAAATAACTAAAAGTCCTTGCTATTTTCTACAGACCAATTGAAGTAAGAAGGGCACAGAGAGCATCTCTTTACAGTGCTCACATGTACAGCCCACCTTTGAATCAGACACTAGGGAAATAATCTCCCTCCGCTGGAAGGGTAAGGCTGGGATTTTTAAACCCGGGGCCTAAAATCAGGTTCCTAAACCCATATTTCAGACTTCTAAATATCTGTGGCCTGATTTTTCCCACCTCCCACTGAAGTTATTGGGGCTTGTAAGTGACCTACCCCTTTGAAAATCAAGCTATTATTTCATTGTGCTAGGTGCCAGAATATGAATTTAGATGCCCAAATTTGGCCCCTTAGTTTGAAAATTTTGGCTTCAGTCTTTCTAAAATTGGCATAAATTTCCAAGTGTGTTTTCATTTTGCTAGGGTTATTCTGAGTGATCCAGAACCATTAAATGGATCTAATTTTACATCTCGAGGCCATCTGATCATCATAAACTGCAGATACTTTAGCCCCAGGTTTGAGAAAGTAAAAACTGATCTGAAAGCTGATTAGAAGGGAAATCTGATAGGGAGTGGGAAGGCCCTAGCACGTGACGGAAAGGCTCACCATCGGGGAGTGGGGTGTCAGGCTGTTGGTGGGGGATGCCTGAGAGATGAAGGGCAGGTGGAAGGGGAAGCTGTGGCACAGCTGGTGTGGGGGGGGGAGGCAGGGTGGCCCTCCTAGTTTAAATAGCCCTCCACATGAAGTCAGAAGACACTAAAATGCAGAAATGCTTATACTACTGTGATGGATTCCACGTAAACATGGAAGAGCCTGCTGCATTACTTTCTTGCAGATTGTTCACAAGACCATAACAGTCCTTGTCTAGAGTGAATCTTTATCTATTATCGAGCTCTATAAAACTGAATCTTGCAGGTCCTCCAGCTTATTAAAGGAGAGGGGAGCGCTAGAATTCTAAATATAAACAAACAGGAAATAAGATTAAAGGGGAAGTTATATAAAAATAGAATTAGCAAAGGTATAAAGCAATTTGTCTCCCTGACCAGGCCATCAGTGGACTTGTTCAATTCCAGTCCTGCACAATGGAAAATTCTACAGGAAACTTCAGACATTTAGCAGCATAGTATGTCAGAGACTCAGTGGAGTGCAAGGATTGAAGAAATGAAACCACCAGTGAAGAGACAGAGGGAAACTACAAATTTTGGTGAAACTGAAAGAACGTGATTTGCCTGAAGACTTATTTGATGAAGTGTACTGTTTATCTAAATGGTTAAAACCTTTTGAACTTATGTTACTAGCCACTTTCTGATTTGTAACTCTATAAGCCATCACCACCTTTCAACATCAAGAATCCCGATTCTTGCCCTTCTTAGTGGTTGCAAACACACACATGAAATGTCAAAGTCATCGGCCTTGGCACCCTTCTTTCTTTTTGCTCCATGCAATATGTCAGTTATGCCAAGTCATTGCATTGTGTTTCTCAGTGTCTTGCGCTGATCTCTGCCTTGCAACTTTCTAGGCCTGCATTGGTGTGTTCAGTAGAATTGTTGTGCAAAGAGTAATTTATCAATGTACAATTCATTCCCTGTATTTTCTCTTACATATTTATTTTGTGTCTTTATTTAAAACATGCTTTTGAAAACTATGCAAGCCACATTTTGAGTAGCCCTGTTTTAGTTGATACTGTATGAATCATAGGTGCAGCCTTTCTGAGCAGGACCCTCAACTAGTAAAGAAACGCCTGGAATACAGCACTATGTGCCACAAGCAATTAAATGAAAGAAAAAGAAAATATGACTCGACTATGAAGTAAACAGGAAGTGAACTTTAGGGGTGGGTGGCTGGGGAGTGGAGAAAAAATGCCAGAAGGTGCTTGTTACCACCCAGGAGATAAAAGGAGGATCTCACAAGGAAAAAATTTTTATCTGGATTGAGAACAGTGATGACATAAATGAAGTAGAAGATACTAGTGATAATACACAAGGCAGCATAGACAGCCACAGTGCTTTAGATTGGTTTACTGTGGCCAAGTATGAAGACATCAGTCACCGAGATATTAGCCCTGAATTTGGATAAGAAATTGCAGAGTGAAACTACTGATCAACAGCAGCCTAATAGTTATCCGGCAACATGGAGACAGCTAACACGTGCAGATAGAGATTTGATTGTACTGAATGGGGTTCTTAAGACCTTGCCTAATGGAGAAAAGGTGTGCAGAGACTGGTGGGTGTGGACTCAATCTGCTGAAGCACTGTTTTGCTTTCTTTGTCGTCTTTTTGATGGATGTAATGAGCAAGAGCAACAGGTAACAAATGCTTAGTGGATCGGATGCTGGATTCAGAGACAGCTGAAAGAAGCTGTATGATCAGGTTAAAAGCCGTGAGTATAACTCCATCCATTTGTTGCTCTACTTTGATGGAAAAAATCTGGAAAGAAAGTTGCAGAGGTATTAGAAAAGAATGGTATTGACTTCCAAAATTGTCGAGCCCAAGGATACATAGTAAACATAACTGGAATTTAGGCGCGCAAGCTATAATTGTACAGCAGATTCCTCAGTCTATTCACTGGTATAGTGCACACCGTCTGAATCTTTGTGATGGGAATGCAGCAGAGTCTAGTATGGAGGTAAAGAGTTTCTCTGGAAACATTCAAAAACCTCTACATCTTGTTCAGTTGCAGTTCTGCCCAACAGAAAATTCTACAGAGAGCTGCAAACATGTCATTGCATAATATGCAGCAGTCTCAGAGTGCAAGAACTGAAGCAATGAAACCACTAGCGAAGAGACTGATGGAAAACCTACAAGCTTTTGTGAAACTGAAGGAAGATTACTTGCCTGCAGACTTATGCAATGAAGCAGACTCTAAAAATCTTTTAAATTCATTTTACTGGCCACTTTCTGGTTTAAAACCCTATAAGCCATCAACAATGCAAGTCATTTACTTCAAGACACTGAATTTATGCTTGATGAGGAATCAAGGCTGACAAAATCATTTCAACATGAACCATAGCACCCGCAAGAATTTTGGCCTCTGATTCTCGATGAATCAAAACTTGTAGCAGCTGGCCTGGGCCTTAAACAAGCTTTCAAGAAGAAATGATTAAGAGAGGAAAACATTCCATGAAGACGACAGGACACCATGTCGCACTATGAAAACCAGAAACAAAGTTCAAGTTGACATTTTTACATTGCTGTGGACAAGCATGTCCATAACATTACAGGAAGGTCTGGGGGGAAAAAAAAAACAAAACAAAAAAAAAAAAAACAAACAACAAAAAACCAAGCATTTTCATTTATTTGGAACTTGACCAAATTGTGCTCATTCCAGGATCAAAAAGGTCAAGAACTATCAAAACGCTACTGGAGACTTGATCAAAGAAGATTTTGTTGATGAAATTTGACTTTTAAACAAGCTGAGACACACATTATTTGGAAAAGTGACTTAAGTTGTTAAATAAGATTTATAAAAAAGGACTGCATTATGTTTTCCTGCAGACCTATGTCACTCTAAAGAATTTCATCTCAATATCAGTTTCATTTTACCAAGAAGAGCACTTCTTTAGTAAGTAGCCCTGATAAAACACTGTCTTTGATCTGCTATGGGTCAAAATTGTATGTTGGCCTTAGCAATGGCGTCAACAGAGCGAGATCTTATTCTGATAGTATCATAAATGCTTTTGTTTAAACAAAAGCAAGGAAGGTGAAATATGATTCGTCTTTTGTTACAATCAATCGTCTTTAAAGTTTTCAATAATATTTTTTTGTCTCCATGGTAATTTTTTGGAAAGGTTTCAGATTTTGCTCAGGGCCCACATAAACTCTGCATGCCCCTGCCTTCAAGTCTCAGTAGCTCATCTCATTCCCCATTCAGAGCACCCACCTCCTCTCCCTGACACCCCAACCTTCTTCCTTTGCCCCACTCCCTCTTCTGCCCATACAAAGCACTCCCTCCCCTTTCAAGACAAGCTTCTGTCACCTCTGGTTTATCTTCATTGCCTATAGAATTATTTTAGTAGAATTGACTTCAGTGGAGTTACAACAGGGATGAATTTGAGACAATTTATGAATAAAAGCAATGAACCTAATAAATCAGAAATTGAAAGAGAAAATTAGATGTTAAGGATAACATAATATTCTGAGGTAGGAGCTTGCTTGTCAGTCAAGGCTCTGTCTGTGTAGCATCACCAAAAAGGGCTTTGGGTGGCAACCAAGACACCCCAAGTTAGCTAGAAGCATCAACAACTCTGAGTTTCTGCACAGGTTGTGTCTATCTTGTTTTTCTCCAGTTCTTAGTTGAGACAGGAGGGATGATGATGCCTGGACCTTTCGCTGGCAGCTCTCCCGCCACGTCACCTCTGTTTTGAAAGTTGAATGGTGATGATGGGCTGTGTACACAGGATACCTTCTTGCAAAGAAAACATCCTGCTTTGTCACTTCCACTTGACACTGCAGTTTGCAAAGCCTTTCTGGAGGCACAGAACAAACAGCATGGATTTGAATTTTGAGAGAAAACATTCAGCCAGAAAAGGGAAGGATGTTATTCCAGGGACAATCTGCTGCCACTACAACACTGTTGTATTAACTCCCAAAGCTTTTCAATGACAAGTGTTCCGTTATGCACTGTGTGCGCCCAGTAATGTTACCTCCATGAGCACTCAGGCATAAAGTGCTTGCAAGGCCTTATTTTAAATTATTTGGTTCACTCACAGATGTGGCCGCACCCCCAGCCAGATCCCTCACCCCCTCCTGCACCCCAATCCCAATTTTGTGAGCATTCATGGCCAACTATACAATTTCTATACCCAGATGTGTCCCTCAGGCCAAAAAGTTTGCCCACCCAGTCTTAGACCATGACTAGAGCTCCTCAATGTTTTGGTATCTAACCTTTCTGCCCAGAGTTGGCAGCAACAAGGGCCGGGTTCAGTATCTAAGAGTTCCATTCCAATAATACAATGCAAAGCCGGCTCGAGCCCCCACCCAGTGACCTGGACAATATATACCACCCCTGCTGGGCACCTCCAAGAGGAGATACTTCCCCTCTCTCAAGCACAGAGTCCGAGTGTAGCAAAAAGCCTTTTAATAACAGAGAGAATCAATGTGGCATTATGTTGGGGAAACACCACCAAAGAGGATTCATAACACAACCCATGAGCAAAAACCAACCCCAAGCAAATTGGGGCATGTCCTTTCCCTTTGGTTCTTGAGTCCAGCAGCCCAAAATCACCCAAAGTCCCAAAAATCCAATGACCCAAAAGTCTCTGTACCTGGTCAGGGCAGCCCCAGAGTTCTAAAGTTTATCTGCAAGAGTTTTAACCTCCCAACCTGGGTGTGAGATTGAGGGTGGTTAAGGGGCACCTACATGGTCAAAAGCTATTGTCCCACCTCTCCATGGGGCTCCACTCTGCCAGCCACCCCCATGAGCTGCTCCCAGGTATCCGACAAACTGCTCTGCTCTGACAGCCGTCCCACAACTGCTCCGCCATATATTCTTCAGGCTCCCCACTACTTAACACAACACTCAGTGATTTCAGCTCTTAGTAAGGTTAGCTCTTTTGTGATTTCAGCTTGTAGCAGGAGAGCCTCAGTGCTGGTGCACCTTTAGCCCAAAGCGAATTCAACTTAGCAGCCTGTAAATAGACTCCTAATGGAATCAAAATTAGCTCGAATATTCCACAGTGGAGAGAAAAGGAAGTGCAATTAGCCTATAAGGCCCTCACCAGGGGGCCCATACCACCAAGTATTAATACCATCCCCAACCTCTCTTCATTCACCAGGTTTTGGAACCAATGATCCTTGCCTAGCGAGTGCTGCTTAGTTGATGGGGAGTCCCTCCATCATATCAGAAGGCCAAGTACAGTTCCACTGTCCTTGATTCACATAATCAGGATAACAACAGTTTATTCCTTCCCCAACAACAGAGAAATTGGGGCTCCTACAGCAGCCAAAAGTGACCATCTAGGCAGGGTGGGTGTGCCTATGCAAATGAGATCAGCCCCTGAAGTTCTTTTCCACAACCCACTATGACTTGCCATCAGATGTTAGGGTAGAGCTCATCCTGACTCTGCTTACAGGTAATACAAGTAAATTATTAGAATAATAATCTGAGTGGGAAATTGTACACAAGATGGAAACTGAGAATTTCCTGCAGAACACATGAGAAATCAATTATACTTCTTGTGAAGAACCAGGACCCATAGCTGAGGATGAGACCAGCTAGCTGCCTGGCAGCTGAACACACCGATTGATCAATTCAGCCAATTGAGATGCGTCACCAGACCTGCTTTTAAACCCAGCAGCAGCACAAGGCCAGTGGCTACTCAATGCTTATGGCTGAAGTTGCAATCATTCCCATGCTTACACTGCTCAGTTCCTAAACCTTGGCTGTGACTCTTGGTTCCTGATGCCGCTCTCACCTTCGGTGCTGTCCCTGGCCTTGGACTCCAACCACTATTCCTGACTGCCTACACCCCAGTTGTGACACTTGTATCAGCCTCTTGTAAAAGCTCAGTGTATAGCGCCATCTCTATGGCGACTTGCAGCTGTGTTTAGCTCAGCCCCCTTAGCTTCTTAAAGAAGAGTTTTAAAAACCAGCAGTGTGCTTCCACAAGCCAACACTACATGAGAAACAAACACGTTGGTTTCACACCTACTATGCTTTACAACCATAAGAGGAAATGTGCATCGTAGAAATTGTTTTCCAATGGCTTTCATTTCACTTTGCATCTGACAAATATCTTATGATCCCAGAATCCCTGAACCATCCACATGCCAGTGTGTGTCCTGAGCACTTCCACCCAGAGGACACTATTCAACATTTTAGCCACCAGCTTTAAAGTTGAAAATGCCAATTTTCCTTGCAACTCTTAAAAGATGGATTTAATTAGGTGGGCAAGAAAACAAGCATTAACTTTCAGAATTATAAAAGGCTGACAATGGCCTAATTAATGATGACATCAGGGCATTAAAGGTCATGTAAAATTATAGCACTGCCAAGACAATGCCCTTGGGTTTAGTTCTCAAGCTGTAGAAATCAGACAGCAGAGGAAGAAGATTGCTGCCATCTGAGAAACTGAGACACATAGTTAGTCGCTTTGCTTCAGTCTGCTGTCAAAGGAACAAAAGACCAGTGAATGCAGGCTGGGATAGAAAATAAAATGAAGCTATAAGGGATGGCAAAGTGTGTGGAGTCACAATTCCTCTCACATGTTGTATGAAAAGCTGAAGATGAAGTGTTGCTGCTACTTGAAGTGTGGAAATATCTCTGCCCAGGCCACACCTTTGAGTGTTTTACTGCAATGCTAAATATATCAAACATTTCAGAGCACAAAACATATTTGAAATATTTAGATTTTTAATATATGTGTTGTATGGCAGAGTTCCCTGTGTCTGATTAGGTAACAAATAATTCAATCTGTAATTTTAAAAGAATTAAAAACAAACAGTCACTTATATTAAAACACTTCCCCCTCCCCCCTTTTCTATTCATATCCCCCTATACTATTCCCTCCTAAGCTTTCAGGAAGAGTTTGTGTGAAAAAAAAACCCAAAACCTATTTCCAGTATTGCCACACCAGCACAATTCAAGACTCATGATTCAGGCCCCCAAAATCATAAGATTGGCTTAAAAAAAAAAATCAGGAGAGTTTTGTGCCAGTAATAAATATTGAGCTTTGTCTCTCTGCCTTCTAGTTTGTGAGCCATTAGTGTATCCTTGTGTCACACTTTCAAGCTTTTCTCCCCAAAAGAGAAGGGCTGGAAACTTAATCTGTGTGTAAATGAAAGCAGAGATTCTTATAAAACATGGCTCCAAGAACTGGAGCTTTAAGAAAAACTTCAAATATTGTGAAAGTTGTGATAAAAATCCCGAGAGCTGACAATACTTGAATTTCCCCCTACCCACACACCCCCAACTTGGAGCCTATGTTGGAGGGAACATGCAGGATGGCAGGGAGCAGGGCCGGCTCCAGGCACCAACGTTCCAAGTAGGTGCTTGGGGCGGCAGTTCGAAAGGGGCCGCAGTTCCTCCAGCTGCGGCGGCAGCTTCTCCCCTTTGCGGCCACGGCGGCAGTTTTTTTTCCCCACTGCTTGGGGCGGCCAAAACTGTAAAGCTGGCCCTGGCAGGGAGGGTCATTCCATTTCACTTTCTCCCTGCCAGGAAACCAATGGGAGACCCACAGCCTAGCAGGAGTGCATGAGAGGGTCACTGAGCAACTGGGCTCGGAAGAGGTAGAGAAGCAGAGACCTGGAAAGCCGGGTCACTTTGCCTCCCTGAGCCCACCAGCAAGGCTCTTTGAATTTCACTTGCTGGCTGAAGGGAATGACGGAAATTGATAAGAGCATTCCACATGGGCAGCTGGCAAGCTAAAAAGTTAAATTTCAGTTCTCCCAAAAAAGAAATTTTTGAAAATTCTGCCTTGTTAAAAGTGTCAAGATTTTCACTTTTTGTCCTGCATAGAGATGATTTTTTTTTCCCCTAAAACCACACAGTTTTCCCTGGGACGGAAATGCCCTTTTCCAACCAACTCTAACACAAAGCTGAATTGCCCCAACACAAAAGTTAGCATAAATACGAATTAATGTGCATCCTGAATTCACAATCATCTGAGTTAACATGATTGCTAACACACACAAGCTAAAACAGAAGGACATAAAACTATGGAGCTGTGATACAGCAGGGAAGAAAGAAGCTGTTTCTTCCTCTTTATGGTGACAAGCCAGGTGATAACTGCAGCCAAAGTTCACTGGTCATTGGATCTATATAATTCAGAAGGAGACATTGCTTGCCAACTGATAGAGCACCAGAAGACAGGACTACAGAATGCTTTCCCTCCACTAAACAAGACAGCACAGGCTGTTGGTCCCACTGATGTTATTTTAAAAACCATGTACAAATCATCTCTTCTCATTTGATCTTCTCTATAAGATTTTTGTCCATGTTGAGGCCCTGAAAGGGAAAGGAGAGGAGAGGAGGTGTAAATTCAAAATCTTGGATTGTTGTGTGTGTGAGGGGGGTATACTAATGTCTGCAAAAAGGCCCTTTTCAGATTATTAATTTTCATTTCTTCATTTGGTGTTGTGGTCAATGCTTCCCCCCATCCCATGATTTTCTCAAGCCAGGTACATTGCAATCTGTAGCCACCTGGTTTTTAATTTAACATTTCTGGACCACTGGACAAGTTTATCTTAGACCCCCTACTTCCCAAGCATAAAGGAATTTCTTTACTGGTTTCCTTTCAGAGGCCTGTCAAACTGAATTGCCGTCAGAAAAGAAACTTCAAATGCTTGCTAGGATGGAAGTCTGGTTAGTGATGGTGCTTTGCTCTGGAACAGTTGTTGAAACAATTTGACAAATCCCTGGTTTCAAATCCAAGGCACATGGGAAATTAATTGCTTTCACTGGGCTCATGAAGCTTCCAACCAAAAAAGTTAAAAAAGTTTACTCTAGGCACAATTTATTTAAAAAAAAAAATCAAATCCCTCACTCTTTTTCCAGATTCCTTCAGGCTGGGATGGGGGGGGGGGAGGAGAAGAGAGGGGAGACTGCAAGTTACATAGAAATTACTAGTGTGTGAAGCCTCAGTGGTGAGTCGGGAACTCCCTCTAGTGGCACTGACAACAGCTAGCACCTTTACTCTGGACAAGGACATAAGTTCATTTGGTCTTGGCACCAACTTTGTAAAAAAAGGACAAACCCCAAAGCACCCCTCTGTTTGTGTCAGAGTGTTTTCAACTAATATTTTCTATGCAAAACAGATGAAGGTTAGAGAGCTAGAGCCAATTAATTCAGTTTTGCTAAAAAGGTACCAACCATTATAGAGCTTACTATAGTGGGAGATTTATGGTGTTCTGATAGGGTAATGGTTTGAACAAAACATTTAATGAAACCAATACTAAAATTTTCTAAAGCTGTAAATGTACAAAATTCACATCCAGAAAGGATCCAGAGTTCTTGACCTCTCAGAATCTCTGCCACCCTTCTCAGAAAGCAGAATTCAGTATGTTGCATGCTCTCTTAATACGCACCCTCAAAGGAGAGTTTCAACTAGTCCCTAATTCTCACTGGAGCCTATTGGCACTATCAGAATGTAAATGTTTAATAATAAAAATAATAGAGATGAGCCCTAACCAAATCCTGGTTTCAAACATCCAAAATGTTAGAAAGTTCAACTCTTTATGAGAGTTTTGAGGTTTCATAGGTGCTCTGAAATTTTTTAAGGATCTTCAAACATCAGACTGATTCCACTGGTAGAGTTAAATGTTGAAAGACATTTACTAAATTTTAAAACCCTCAAGCCTTTGAGGACTTAAAATCTGCTGAGACCTGATGTAGTATAAAATTAAACACCCAAACTTCCAAAATATTCCACTATACTTACTTCATCTTATCTGCTCAATAATTAAACCTAAAGTTCTAAGGAAAAGATATCTTTGAGATAGGCCTTTAAGAACAATAGTTAGGACTTTGCAAAATTTAGGTACAGAGAACCTCAGAGTTCTGAGCACCAAAGTTACGAACTGAGCAGTCAACCACACACCTGTTTTGGAACTGGAAGTACAGAATCTGGCAGCAGCAGAGTAAAAAAAAACACCAAAAACTAAAACAAAAAAACCCCCCCACACAGTAAAGCACCGTACTATGTTAAACTACTAAAAAATATTACGGGAAAGTGGAATTTTTATTCTGCATAATAAAGTTTCAAAACTGTATTATGTCAATGTTTAGTTGTAAGCTTTTGAAAAAAAACCCATAATGTTTTGTTCAGAGCTAGGAACATTTCAGAGTAGTGAACAACCTCCATTCCTGAGTGGTTTGTAACTCTGAGGTTCTACTGTACAGCTTATATTTCAAAGATCCATGTCATCAAAATAACTTGTCCTTTAACCTCAAAATTTTAGAAAAACTCATTCTCCTCTGGTGGGAATCCATGTGCAGAACTTCAGATGGAAAGAATCTGATATAGAATCTTCCAATTTCTCATCACAATTTCATGGATTTACAATGGATAGAGAGTCACAACCACCTTGCAGACTATCCTTCATGATGTTGAGTGCCCTCAGAGATCAGATCCACCAAAATTAAGGATGCTCAGGGCTCTTGGCATCTTGAAGGATGGGACTCTTACTTGCTTGTGGAAGTCACTGTCACAACTGAAGTAATGATACCAAGCACTTCAGAAATATATTGCATTTTATCTTCAAACTACTTTCTATTAAATAATTAGCCAAAATTCCCAACACTGCTTCATAATTTTTAGACACTTTTTTTGGTCTTGGAATTTCCATAGTTTTGTAAAAAATATTTAAAAAGACATTATGCTAGATGTAGGCTATGTTTTTATCTATATAGCACCTTTGATCCAAAGTAAATGTTCCATTGATTGATCTCAATCAATTACAACAGAGCAGCTACTTCACTGGCCAATTGATTATAGAACTGAGATAGAGCTTCATGAAGTTGAGTCATGTATACATCACACATGGGTAGCAGGTATAATAGGCAAGGGGAGGCAAAGACCCCCAGCACAGCAGTCCCTGCCACACAACACCTGGGCCTTGGTGCCACCCATACCCCCTTCCCTCCCACACCTCTTTTCCTCCCTGCTCTGACCCTTACCCAAGGCTCCCAGAACCTGGTGAGTCTTTCTCCACTCCACCTCCTACCTGCTTCAGAGGTCCCTGCAGCTGCCGGCCAAGTCCCTTCTTTCTCCCCTTCCCTGGGGGGTGGGTGGGGGTGGGGTGTGTGTGAGTGAGTGAGAGAGAGGATGCAAGCAGGTAGCCAGTGCCAGGCAGGGGAGTGAGGAGAGGAGTTTCCTGAGTAACTTTACAGTAAAAGAACCTTAAATTCCAGAGACCTGGTAGCAAATCACAGAAACTGTTAAAGGGCCATTAAAGTGGTAAGGAATCTCTTTAACAGGAATTTGCCAATGCCCAGGAAGCCTTTGGCCACATTCAGCTGGCTTTTAGATTGTAGGAAAAAGTGGTTTTGGGGTTAAATAGAGTTTCCAAAGGACCTGTCAGTTATATTCTCTGTACTCAGTGCAAGTCACTACTAACCAGGTTCAAGGAGGAGTGGACATAGCCCATAAATTTATTTCTTGATCTAGTCATTTTATTCTAATCCAGTTTAAGTAAACGAGTCTGGCAGGGAATTATTTGTAAGAGACGTTATTAAACTACGGCCCTAATGCCGGCTGTCAATGACAAGCGTTTTTTCAAAAAGGGAGATTAGGCTTCAGTTTGGTGCATGTAGCCTGGCTTTTCCTCTCTATATACAGTATACACCGAACTCCCTGCCACAGAGGAGAATCCATCTAGCAATTGAACTACAGCTGTTGCCTGTTCAGTTTCCTTGGGGAACTGTTATTAATGCTCTAAGGTGAAAGGGGGGGATGGTGTCGGGGGGCAGGGGTCAGCAGCAGGGTGAAGAGGCAAGTGGTGAGCCAGCTGCACGAAAGGTGTTTGTGTGTGTGTGGGGGGGGTGATGAGGGGAGCAGCAGGTGGGGGAGGAGGTGAGCGGAGGAGAGATTTGGGGGTGGGGAAGAGGTGAGCGGTGAGTCAGCAGTGGGAGGGGACAGGGCCTGGGCTGGAGCAGGGGTGGAGCTGTGCGCAGAAGAGGTGGGACAAGGAGCTAGCCATGCCCAGGGGAAGTTTCACCCACTGCCCATGAGATATCACATACTAAAAAGTCTTCATATAAGGCTCTCTAGAATACCGGTCAAATACTGTAGTCTGAATTTAAAAGACCCTTTGGAACATCAGCCAGGACACCAGAGTTATTAACTCTTATCCCACAACATGTTCTGTCTTTTCCTTACTTCTGTGGTAATTATTAAGTTTTACATCTCATTTAGAGGATGACACCGCTAGCCCCATGCTGGGACATACTTACAAAAGAGACACAGAAGGAGGTCACATTGAAACCATCAATACCGTCCACTGCAGCACCCTAAATTTTCCTTGGAAGTCTCCGAACCAAATATTAGCAGGCCTATCATTGATGGGGATATGAGAGCTAGTGAGATCATAGCAGCCCAAACTGGTCTAACAGTTGTTAGGCTATAACCATGATGGTTCTTAAGCGAGTAGCAAAGTTCTAGGAGAGGAAGTGTAATTCAAACAAGTAACTTGTTCTCTTTCTTTAGCAAGAAGCGCAGATTTTCCTGTATTAAACCAAATTAGTAAAGGACTTTCTGCCTGAGAGCTGGTGCCATGTTGTATCAATGCTACTTTATCTCCTAAATCAAATCAATCTTCTTATGGTTTCTCTTTGCAGACAACTCTTGCAGAACAGCCATACTGGGACAGACCAATGGTCCTTCTAGCCCACTATTCTGTCTTCCAACATTGGTCAGGGCCAGCTGCTTCTGAGGGAATGAACAGAACAGGACAATTAGCAAGTGATCCGTCCTCTGTGATCCAATCCCTGCTTCTGGCAATCAGAGGGTCACGGACAGCCAGAACATGGGGTTGCCTCCCTGACCATCTTGGCTAATAGTCATTGATGAACCTATCCTCCTTGAACTTATCTAATTCTTTCTTTAACCCAGTTATACTTTTGTCCTTCACAACATCCCCTGGCAACAAGTTCCACAGGTTGACTGTGTGTTGTGTGATGAAGTACTTCCTTATGTTTGTTTTAAACTTGCTGCCTATTAATTCTGTGGAGTGACTTCTGGTTCTTGTGTTATGTGAATGACTCAGACTTTAAAGGTCAGAAGGGACCATTATGATCATCTAGTCTGATGTTCTGCACATTGCAGGCCACAAAACCTCACCTACTCCTAAAATAGACCCTTGATCTGAGGCTGAGTTACGGAAGTCCTCAAATCATGGTTTAAAGACTTCAAGTTACAGAGAATTCGTTATTTACACTAGTTTAAACATGCAAGTGACCTGCATCCCTTGCTGCAGAAGATGGCAAAAACTCTCCAGGGTCTCAATCTGACCGGGGGGAAAATTCTTTCCCCATCCCAAATGTGGCAACCAGTTAGACCCTAAGCATGTGGGCAAGACCCACCAGGCAGATACCGGAGAAAATTCTCGTTAGCAACTCAAAGCCCTCCCTATCTAATATCCAGTCTCTAGCAGTTAGGGATTTTTGTTACTGGCAATCACCAGTGGGCCAGATGGCATTGTAAGCAGTCCCATCATACCATCCCCTCCATGAACTTATCAAGCTCAGTCTTGAAACCAGTTAGGTTTTTTGTCCTCACTGCTCCCCTTGGAATGCTGTTCTAGAACTTCATTCCTCTGATGGTTAAAAAACTTTGTCCAATTTCAAGCCTAAATTTTTTGATGGCCAGTTTACAGACATTTGTTCTTGTGTCCACATTAGTGCTTAACTTAAAAAAAAAAAAAAAAAAAAAACACCACTCCTCTCCCTCCCTGGTATTTATCCCTCTGATGTATTTATAGAGGGCAATCATAGCTCCCCAATCATATCAAACTTCTTTTGCAAAAAGAAAAGGAGTACTTGTGGGACCTTAGAGACTAACAAATTTATTTGAGCATAAGCATTCGTGAGCTACAGCTCACCTCATCAGATGCATTAGACTACAGAAGCTAATCTTTGAGTCTCCTCTCATAAGGTAAATTAAGCTTTCCATTCCTTTGATCATCCTAGTATCCCTTCTCTGCACTTGTTCCAGTTTGAATTCATCTTCCTGAACATGAGAAACCAGAACTGCTCAGAGTATCCCAGATGAGGTCTTACCAGCGCCTTGTATAATAGTACTAACACTTTCCTGTCACTACTGGAAATACCTCACCTGATGCATTCTAGCACTGCATTAGCTTTCTTCATGGCTGCATTATATTGATGTCTCATAGACCTGGATGTACTGGTTAATCAAAGGATGACTTTCTCCTCCTCTGTTGCTTCCAACTGATAAGCCCCCAGTTTACACCAAAAATTGTGTTAGTCCCTAAATGCATGACCTTGCACTTCACACTATTAAATTTCGTCAAATTTCTATTATTCCAGTTTATCCGGTCATCCAGATATTCTTGTATGATATTCTGGTCCTCCTCCATACTGGCAATGCCTTCCAACTTTGGGTCATCCACAAATTATTACTGACCTTAGCACAAAAAAAAAATATGAAGTGTGCTAATAAAATATTAAATAAGATTGGTCCCAAGACCAATCACTGATTAACACCACTAGTAACTCCCTCCAGCATGACAGTTCACGTTTCAGTATGACCCACTGTAGTCTCTCCTTTAACCAGTTGCTTATCCACCTTTCAGTTCTAACGTTATTCCCCATGTTCTCCAATTTAATTAATAATTTCCCATGTGGAACCATATCAAATGCCTTACTGAAATCCAGGTCAATTAGATCTACTGTATTTCCTTTGTTTGAAAAATCAGTCATCTTCTCGAAGAGATCAGGCTGGTCCGGCATGATCTACTTTTTGTAAAACCATGTTGTCTTTTCTAGCAATTACCTTTTACTTCTATGTCCTTAACTACTTTCCCTTTCAAAAATTTGTATCAAGACCTTGCATACAATTGAGGTCAAACTAACAGGCCTGTAGTTTCCTGGATCACATTTCCCCCCCCTGCCCCCTTTCTTAAAAATATGAACTATATTAGCAATTCTTCAGTCAGAGTATGACCCCTGAGTTTACAAATTCATTAAAAATCCTTGCTACTGGGCTTATACAGCCCCCCTCCCCATTTTGTCCCATTAAGCAGTTTGAGTTTGACTTCCAGCTTGGATGTGGTAATTTCTATCTCCATATCCTTGTTACCATTAGCCACCCTGCCACTACCCCTAAGCTCTTCGTTAGCCTCATTAAAATGGAGGCAAAGTATTTGTTTAGGTGTTGAGCCATGCATAGATGATCTTTAATCTTCACCCCATCCTCAGTGCTTAGTGGTCCCACTTCTTTTCTTTTTATATGGTTATAGAACTTTTCATTATTGGTTTTAATTCCCTTTGCAAGGTCCAACTTTGCTTGGCTTTTCACAGTTCTCACTTTATCCCTACACTGTCGGAGCTCCAAGAGGATAGATTTTCATGCCGATACCTCCTATCTTCCATGCCGTAACAAAGCAGCCTTTGGCGGGACACTACTGAGAGTATCAATTCAGGACAAATTGCTTAGAGCAGGGCAGTCACAGCCCAAGGTAGGGGGTCCTTCACTACTAAGTCACACCATGCCAGCCAAACAGAGGGGACTTTGGTTTTACCCTATTGTCTAACCAGAAGTCATACAAGCAATTCCCTCAGACACTCCAGTTTCCCGGTATCACCACTGGCACAACTCCTTATGGGAATGAAAGGTTATGAAAATCAATACCCCAGTAAAATAAAAATAAAAAAAAGGTTCTCCCAATTCCACAGGGCCAAGCCCCAGACCCAGGTCAATATACCAGTCAGATCTTACCCACAAATCATGCTGTTGCCAATCCTTTAGAATCTAAAATCTAAAGGTTTAGTCATAAAAAGAAAAAAGATAGATGAGAGTTAAAATTTGTTAAATGGAATCAAATACATACAATTGCAAATTATTAGTTCAGGCTTGATGGGATTACTGCCAATTTAAACCAATCAAGTCTCTGGAGTACGAACATCCCAGCTTGGATAGAGCTTTGTTCAGAGCTTCAGTTTCAAGCACAGTTCCTCCAGAGGTCAGAAGTAGGATTAAAGACAGGACCTTTTATATCCTCTACCATGTTGAAGGACCACTTTGTTCTTACTGTGGAAAAATCACAGCAACAAGATGGAGTTTGGAGTCACATGGGCAAGTCACATGTCCTTGCATGACTAAATTTGCAGGCGGCAGCCATTGCTCACATGTTACCTTGAACATTCCCAGGAAGGCTCCTCAGATGTGAATTGGAGTCTCCCAAGGTCCACTGTCAGTTAAGTAAAAAGAAAAGGAGTACTTGTGGCACCTTAGAGACTAAAATTTATTTGAGCATAAGCTTTTGTGAGCTACAGCTCACTTCATCAGATGCTTGATTGGGCACTTATTGGGAATAGTCCTTTCTCAAGAAGCTGACCAAATGATTCACTAATGCTACTTAGCATCACACACTTTGGGTTACAAGTACCTAGCCAATATTCATAACTTCAAATACAAAAATGATACACACATACAGACAGCATAAGCATAACCAGCAAATTACAATCTTTTCATTGACACCTTACACATTGATCTCCTTTGTATAAGATTTGGTGCAACTGTAGGATCTTGGTTGCAACAATGATCTATATGGTCACAGTTCATATCAATATTGTCACACATGCCTTGTAGGTTATCTGAGATGCCTGCTCATCCAGCTTGGTCTGCAACCCTTCCCTACAATATTCCCCCCCCCTTGCTTGGAATGCAGGCTTCAGATAGATTCTGAAACTTTGAGTTAAAGTAATTCCAAGACTCCTTCACAATGAGATCCTTGAGTTCTTTGGTCCAGTCAACTTGCTTATATTCCCTTAATTTATTAAAAGTTAACCTTTTTGAAATCAAGGACCCTTGTTGCAAATTTATGCTTATTTATCCTTCCATTTAGTTTACTCATGATCACTTGAACCAAGGTGGTCCTCTACAACCAGTTCTTCTATGAAGTCCTTATTACTTACTAATACCAAATCTAAAATGGCACCGCCTCTTGTTGGTGAAGAAATCTGTCAGCTATCACATCGAGGAAAATCTAGGCCCTACTGTTATTCGTAGCACTTGTCCTCCAATCTATATCTGGGAAAATAAAGTCTCCCATAACTACACAATTCCCAGTAGTATTTCTTTCATTAAAAAGGTCTCTATCCATATCCAAATTGGATCCTGGTGGTCTGTGACACACCCCAAGCATTGTATCAAGAGAACCTCTAGTAGCTTTCTTCCCAAAAGTGACTTTGGCCCAAACAGACCTTGTCTTACCCATTCTATCACTAATTTCTTTACAGTCTACCTCATTAATATACAATGCTACCCCATCACTTTGCCTTTATTTGCCTTCAATATCAGTCATGACTACTATTCCACCATGTTTGTTATCTGTAGAATATCTTGTTTAATGTCCTGCACCAGTAGTTCTAGTTCCTTCATTTTGTGACCCAGGCTCCTTGTACACCAAAGCAAACATCTTAAATGTTGCTGCTTGGCTTCAACCACATTCCTTGCCTGACTGGGTACAGACATTCTACTGCCAGTGTCACCTATCTGATTGGTATCAGCACTATCCTTTCTCTTAATGTCCATTTTCCTACCCACTGCTGTTCTTTTCTCCATTGCTGTATCCATTCTTACTTAAATTTTCCTTCCTCTCAGTGTTAAAAATCAGGTGTGGAGATTACATGAGCATCTCCCAAGTGTTTCCCCCGAGTTCCTAGTTCAAATCTCCTTTAATGAGTTGTGCCAACCTCCCTCCCAGAAGTCTATTTCCCTCTCCTCTGAGGTGGAGTCTATCCCAGGAGAACTATCTGTCCATGACTGCCTCCAAGTAGTCAACCATCCCCAAACCCTCCTTACAGCACCACTGTTGATCATCATAATCTTGTTTTGCCTTCATTCTCCTCTTCTAGGGACAGACAGAATCCCATTGAAAATCAGATAAGCCTGCATTTCCTGAAGTGTCTTCCCCAGCCTGACATAGTCTCTGTTGATAGGATACAGCTAGATTCTCACTGGAGTATTTGTTCCCACACAAAGGATAATTAGTGGATTTCTTTTCCTGCTTCTATTAGAATCCTCTTCAGCCTCAGGTCCATGTCCCATATCTTAGCTCCTGGCACACAGCACACCATTCTGTTCTCCAGATCAGCTCTGGTGATAGGGATGGCTGTTCTTATTAGGGAGTCCCCAAATCACTTAGACCTGCCTTTTCCTAGTGATTGTGTGATTCTATGGCCTTCCTCCTGTTCTTTCTGGCTGCAAGTCCATTTGTCTTTCATTGTCCCTTGCCATCGTCTACAAGTTCTCCTGTATCTTCCGGGGCTCTGAACTCTAGGTAACTTCTTACAGGACTAGCTGCTCTTCTCTTCTTCCTTGCCCTTCCTCCTTCAGTTGCAGCCTCCTGTGCCCCTTCATTTTCCAGCTCAGCAAACCTCGTCCTGAGCTCTATTTCTCCTTCACTAGCTTGTCTTTTCTTCTGCCTCTTAGTCACATGCTTCCACGGACCACTGTCCTCACCCAGCAGTTTCCTGTCCAAGTTCTTCAGTCCAGCTTGCATCTGCAAGTCTTGACTTTTGCCTTCAGCCTCCTCTCGCCTTTGCTCCATCATCTGCTTGAACTCTCTTTGAAACTCAACCAAGTCTCAGATCTTCTCTTCTGTCAACTCTATCAATGGCTAAATAACAGTTCCTTATTCCATTTCTCCACACCTTTAATGATTTTATAAACCTATCATATTCCTCCTCAGTCACCTCTTTTCCAGCTGAACAGTCCCAGTCTTCCGCCCCCCTACCCTCCTTCTATGGGTTTATTTCACACCCCTAATAATTTTTGTTGCCCTTCTCTATACTTTCTCTGATTCCAATATCTTTTTTTGAGATACCAGTTGTATTGCCAATAGTCAGCAGTACAGGTTGCTGGTCAGGGGATAGTGTATTGCAGTACTATGTCTGGCTATTTAACTGTTTTAGCAACTGGTATGTATTGGCCATTCCTGCTGTTCTTAACAGAGAACAGAAGCCAGTGCTGTTGCTAACTCTATTTTAAAATAATTTCCCTAATTTAATAAAAGCCAGTTCTACTCATCTCCACTTTACTGATTCCTCTCTTAATTTGCCCTAGGAGCCCCAGAAGTAGTGCTGTATTTCTTTGAATAGAATTCCTCCTTCCTGTAATGGGTTTCTATAGTTCTCACCCTGCAAGTGGTCAGGCTGCTTATAATCTTTATATACAAGAGTAAAGTTCAGATCCTAATGGATATGAAACCACTGCAGAAGAACTACCGTTACAATTGACATTATAGGCAGTTTCAGCAGAAAAGGCAAGACGTGACCTCTGAAGTAGATGGTCCTTTCAGGGTATGTTTGAAGCGCAATGGTATGGCATTTAAGGGAAGCTTGCTTTATCATTGCTCAATGGTTCTCAACCTATTTACCACTGTGGGCCACATATGCAGCTTCCTGTGTGTTGTGTGGAGGTGACCTTCACTTTTTTTAATATACAACACATTCTACCTGTATGACCTTAAGGGCTGCAACTGTGTGCTCAAGCAGCTCACAGATTGAGAACCACTGGCATTGCTTATGGTGTGACTGTTCTATGGAGAGAACTACAGGCTAACTGACTGCTCTCATCAACTCTGTGGATAAGCAGAGGATCTTCAGTCTCCAGCCCTATTCAACACAGCCCCATCCACAAATACGAATAAAATTAATTGGAGCAACCTCCAGGGACAATTTTTAAGTATTCATGCCCAAGTGGCTCCAAAAACTGTATATATTAAATCAGATTATGATAACCTAATGATTTGTGGCGTGGTAGCAACAGAAGTTGTCACTCATCATTCTGAATGCGACCTAAAAGGAAGGATCCCATCTAAGTAATCTCCTTCCCATTACCTTGATTATTTATTTAAAACTGGGATATTATTAGACTGTGGTGAAGATTATCCATTGTTGCTGAAAGATTTACAAATATGAGAACAGACCTCCTTCCCCTGTTAATACCCAAGAGGAGGTAGTTCATTAGTAAAACTCATGCAGTTTCTGTTCCACGTCTTGCCCAGAAGCGTGTTTGGGAGAGGTCTGGGAACTTGGCCATGGATAGGTCTGATTGAAGATGGATTTCTGCTAGCCTTCCAGTTGCTTTGCGAAAGTTGGATATTAGATAGTAATTTACTAGATCCATAGGGCTCAACATTGGCTCAAATCCTGGCTGAACCTTTTAGAGTGGTAGGTTTCCATGTTTCAGCAGTAACTTTAGCTATCTGTACTGGGAGGAGAGTTAGGTCATTCCAGCTGTCTCACTGTCTACCAGGAGCATAGGGCTGAGTCATCTGTGTTGGTTTGGTTTCTCACATTGCCTCAAGTGTCTCTCGCGTAAGTGGGCTGAGGACTGAAAAAAGGTGAGGAATGTTTCTGATCCTGAAATCAGTATATGGATCATGTTATCTGGAGAGGTCATTTAAATGGTCTACTCCATAACAAAAACAAAAGGAGTACTTGTGGAACTTTAGAGTAACAAATTTATTTGAGCATAAGCTTTCGTGAGCTATAGCTCATTTCATTGGATGCATCCGATGAAGTGAGCTGTAGCTCACGAAAGCTTATGCTCAAATAAATTTGTTAGTCTCTAAAGTTCCACAAGTACTCCTTTTCTTTTTGCAAATAGAGACTAACACGGCTGCTACTCTGATACTCCATAACAAGTCTTCACAGCATGTGATCCTGGCTTCCAGGCTGGTTTGAAGTAGCTTGAGTTGATGATGTGATTCTATTGGTGCCACTATGTTTACAGTGGTGCTCACTATATGACCTTAATGTTTCAGCATATCCACCCTATAGCCCATTGATTATATGTGGTTCTCTCTGAATTGGTTCTCAAACTTAACTGGACCCATGAGTTTCTGGGGACTGTCACTGCATTTGGGAACCAGGCTCTTACCTCTGTTTACAGGTGATAAGTTGTAATATTTAGTCCAAGATAGACAAAGAAGGAAGCCCAAGGTGTGGGGGGTTCTATCAGAAGTGTTTTCTGGGTCAATGTTGAAGTCTTAACATAATAAAGTAACGGGTTATCTTATTTCGATGAAGCCAACATCTTTAGCACATCATTCAGAAAATTTCTAGGTCAAAATTTTCAAAAAATTGACTAGCAATTTTGAGTGCCTCTATTTTTGAGTGTCCAAATTGAGATAGCTTAAAAGTGGCCTGATTTCCAAAGGAAGGGAAGAATTTAATTTTTACAGTTAAGATGTTGCAGGTAAGAAAGCAGAAGCCATAAAAACCACCAAGATGGAAGACAGTTGTTTTATCCTGAATTAAGCTGTGGGTCATTCTTCTAGGGACAAAAGGACAGGCAGAAAATTATTCACTAAACTATTTGGTGAATGTCTACTAACAACTGATACATTAAGAGAAATCAGGACCCATTCACAAAACAGAAGAAAAGGGGGCTGAGGGCCTCATCCAAAGTCCACTAAAGTCAGTGGGTGGCTGTTGATTTACATGAATTTTAGATCAGGCTCTTAATTCGCAACAAATATTTGCAACAGAGTTTGCTCTCTCATAAGCCCATCTTGTGTATGTGTCAAGCATGTAAGAAGTGGCATGCAGAAAAGCTTTTAACCACTCAGCTACAACTCTCACATTGCCCGATGGAAATGACACATGCATCATGCTATTTTGACATTGTACTCCTGAAAGCAAAAGAGGCGGCATTAAAAAAAAAATTATTTCTCTGAAAATGGTCTGAGTAAGTGGTGTGTGTCAGCTTGGCAGTAACAGAAACCAGATGCAAAAGGGCAGTACAGTCCTATAACTTTCCATCCAATTTATGCTGTCGAAATTACATTAAAAAGAGATTGCTGGAATTGTTTGGAAATGATGTAATGGCTATTCAAAACCAGATTGTAACTCTTATTTTCATTCCTGCCAAGACAATCATTCTTGGGTGGTTGTGTGGATGTCTCAGACACCATAGTTGAAATCGCTATTTTCCTGAAATCTTTGAACAGCTGTGACAAATATTGTGCCTTTTAAATCAAAGGATTACTGTGTGGCAAGAAATGAAGCTTACTTCCAGGCTTTAAAATATTTCATCTACATAAGCAATACATTTAAGATATTTGGAGAAGCAGGATAATCTGAAGCTGATTTGGTACTGTAAATACAGATATGTGCATACTGGGTTTGAATGGCAACCACATCGTAGTACTAAACATTACATCTTTATTGCTTAAAATATGTGAGAAGCCTACTCTAAAAATCTGTATCTTAATACAAGCATATATATCGTAATAGAAAAAGCAGCAGCTCTCAACCTTTCCAAACTACTGTACCCTTTTCAGGAGTCTGATTTCACTTCATGTAAGTAAGTAGTTTTTAAAAATACCTGACAAAGATACAAAAAAGTGTCACAGCACACTTACTGAAAAAGTGTTCACTCTCATTTTTACCATATTGTTATAAAATCAATTGGAATATAAATATTGTACTTACATTTCAGTGTATAGTATATAGAGCAGCATAAAGCCACCGTCTGTATGAAATGTTAGTTTGTACTGACTTCTCTAGTGCTTTTTATGTAGCCCGTTGTAAAACGAGGCAAGTACATGCACTCTGGTTGGGAACCACTGCCCTAAAAGAAAGCAATGCAAGCAACAGCCATAGCTCAGGAAGTGTTTCTCAATGCAGTATCATCACCAATCTCCATGATTGTCTGAGCCGCCAAGGAAGAGGCAGAGATTTTATTGGTTGAAACCCACTGGCTCCTACTCAGCTGCCCCAAAGTCTGGGGCTTTGAATGGGCAGCAGGTCTAATGCCATCACATGGTGGTCCAAGCAGGCTCCCAAAGATCTATTTTACCCCTCCCCCTTTGGCAACCACCTATTTTCAAGAAGCCTGGTCCAGGATTACCTGGGACCAGTGGGTCCTTCAGATCAGAAGAGATGTCCCATGCAGTTTCTGTCTCTTTCTAGGGACCCCCTCTCACAAGAAATTTTTGCGGCAGGAGGTAGACTTCCTCTTACAACTGGAAGCCGGGGTCAGGGAGAAACTGCCCTTAGAGTTCAGAGGCAAGTGATTTTATTCCCACTATTTCTAAATCCTGAAGAAAGGAGGCTGTAGACCCACCCTTTTTTAAAGATTTTATTTTGTTACTTTTTAAAATATAATTGGTAACTGATAACAATTGATTTGGTAATGGACACCTTGTTTGCTCACAGGCAATTGGTATTGTAATGGTATAGTAAATGTAATTTCAAAATGAAATATCAACATTCTGATAAGGTCAAAATGCTTCATTTATTTTTTTTCCTAAAAAAATTTTAATCAAAAACCAACATGTTCCCTCAGAATATTTTGCCTTGAACAAATCCACATTTCCCTACAGAAAAATGTTCCATTGAAAAATTCAATCCTCTCTACTTTCCATGCTACTGCAGTGAAAACAGTACCAAAAGGACAGAACAGATTGTTTTGCAAAAGAGACTCATGGGCAGGATGGTATTCTGAAAGGGTTTACTACCCTCATCTGTGAGCTGTAAAGTTTACAATAATTTGCCTATGCCTAATGAAGAACAGAGTCTTCTGCTGCAGGGAGAGAGTTAAACGTATCATGGACGACAGAAATGTTGATGATAGAAGATAAAAGTGATGAAGACACGTAAGATTTATGATCCCATCTCAAGGTGGCTTAAAATGTGCAGAGTCACCAACAGGTACTGATTCCTTCTTGTTGCAGAGCTCCCTATGGTTCCTGGGAAGCAAACAATAGCTGTAGTGCAATACACTTGGGTCACATCCCCTAACTCACCCCCTATACTACGGGTTTGGAGCAGGGTCAGTGCAGAATCATTATATCAGGTTTGCTCTGACCAGCAAGACCCTCTGCATAAGGGGCCAGTTACATTGACTTTAAAGGTACCATCACACTGCCAGATCTACCTAAAAAGCCTGTAGTGTAAACAACAACCAGCTACAGCCAGTGTGTAGCAGTCTACAAACACAGGGACAAAACCATCTTAGTAAAACCAACATCAGTGTGCTGAGTTTTCAGGGAAATGGTCACTATTCTTTCTCTGCTTGCGGAGCATACAGGACTATTGCTGCTGAACTCTATGGATTGCATATTTGTTGTAATTGTCCTAAATAGACCAAGTATCTCGATTGGCCCTGTACAATGTTTGTTAAAATGTGTAAGTGTGCAAGTGATCAGTAGATGGAGATTTCTGACTACTAGTTCCTGTTATAGGGCACTGGAAAACTATATAGGCAAGGAAAACAGACTAGCAATAAAGACGACCCTAAACAAAGACAACCAGGAAAGCATTGTGCACATGTTAACATTCCCATTGGAATTGCCACTTGCTTCAGAGACCTCATACATTTCAAGAAAAGACACACCCATCTGGATGAACAAAGCAGCAGCATAAACTGAACATACAAGCCATTTCTGCTTCACTAGGTAATTTGCTAACACTGTTCAAAACAAACAACCCACCCCCCAGTAATTAATTTTTATATAATGAAGATAAATGAATGAGGATATTTAATTTCCCTATGGATGCAGGAAATATTTAAATGGAAAAAAAGGACAAAACTTAATTTCAGAAGCATAGATGTTCCAATGTGGTTAGGTTCATAGGTAGAGCAGCTAATGAAAGAATAAGAACTGCACATCATACTGAAACTCAATTATCACCATACCATAGATTATGGGCCAGCTTCTGACCTCCATTACCCTGAATTTACATGGATGTAACTTCACTGGCTTCAATGGCATTACCTTTGATTTACATCAGTGTAAGTGAGACAGCAAACTTCCCCCTATACAGAATATATTTACTTCAATTGTGACACCAACTAACCTTTCTACATTTTCTCCATTTGCCATGTCATAGGTTGTTTGGTAAATATGGGGTTTTATTTCTGCTTTAGCCTGCTCATGTGTTGCAGGGAGAGGGGGTAGGTAGTTTTCAAGGAATTCAGTTCAAGACTGGATCTTTCTCAAACAGATGCTATTACTTGAACAGAAAATATGGGCTAAATGTTGGAATCCCTCAGTGTGTTTCAATGGCCTATGTTAAGCAGCAGGCCAGACTAGGTGGTCTTGCCTTAAAAAGTATATATATGAATTTATACTACCGAGAATGGGATTTCTTGTGCCCTCTGTTTTGTTTTAGCGATCTCTGAAAGAAGATCCATTCCATTTTCCTTTCCAAGATCTTGCAGGTTTTCCATTGACATTGAAGTTTTTTGTCTTACTACTTCTGCTGTAGGGAGCCCTTTCTAGTACATGCATGTTTGAGTGATACAAACAAGGAATGAATGGTGCTTACCTCTTCTTCTCTCCTCACAAGGGCTACAGCACTTAGTGGTCCTAAAACTCCTCCAAATCAGAGAAGAAAACACCCCCTTCATTTTTTATTATTATTACCATAGCATGTAGGAGCTCTAGCCATGATCCAGGACACCATTTTATTTGTACAGCACTTACTACCTCTCTAGACTAATTAGTTAGTTGACTAATGCCAGGAGGTTACAGCTCAGCTCAAGTTGAGCCTAGAGTCTCCACTTAAAGGGAAGCTAGAAGCTAGAGTCTCCACTTAAAGGGAACAGCCTTAGTGTAATTCATTCGCCCTAGATGTACACGTTGCTTTACCCAATGGAGAAACAGAAATATATTCCAGTGTCCAACCTGAACCAGAGACAATCTACTTAAAGCCGATGCCAGCAGATACCATCCAGCCTAGCAGGGTGCTAATGTAAGCAGTCAATAGAAGCTAAGGCAGAGAGAGTAATTCTATTGTATACAAAAAATGAAGCTGCAGCTGGTGTTCACTTTGACTTGGTGCTCCAGGGTAGGGAGACTGTCCAATTTAATTATAGACCCAGGAACTGAAGTCATAGGGCCAAATACAGAGGAGATATGTAAATGAGATATTGATAAGTGGGACTAAGGGATCTAAATTGACATAACATTACTGAGAGGGGCATAGTAGGAAAATCAACTTCCAGGAGGTTAAAGATAAGTAGTCCCTAACCCCACTTATTTTATTTTCACTTTTTCTAAGTTCTGGGCACAACTAGCGTTGATGGCTCAGATCAGAGGTGATGTATAAAGGGCTATACGTTAGCAATGTATAAAGGAGTCTGAGTCTAACATGGTATAACTGACATGTTCAGGAGCCAGAAGAAAGTAACATATTACACCTTCCGAATCTTATTTTATGCACATTCATGAAACAGTTGAGTCACCTTCCAGAAAACCTACCCCACCCCAGGCATTTGGCCAGTAACCCACTTCTATAAATGGAACAATTGCTCATCTAAATTATTGTTTCCATCTAGAAGCCACTTCCTTCCATAGCAAATAGACAGGAAGGCTGGTCCAATTATGAGGTTAGTAGCCTAGGGCTGGGGAGACCTGGATTCAATTCCTTGCTTCTTTACAGATGTCCTGAAGAATTTGGGCAAGTAACTTAGGGTGCGATCCACTTAGGTACTTAGTCCCATTTTTAGGCACCACTAGGGTGACCAGATGTCCCAATTTTACAGGGACAGTCCTGATTTTTGGGTCTTTCTTATATAGGCTCCTATTACCCCCTCCCCCCCACCCAGTCCTGATTTTTCACATTTGCTGTCTGGTCACTCTAGGCACCACTGTGGTCCATAAACTCTTGCTCAGCTGCTGTCCAACTCTGTAGGCACCTAAACTCACTCAGTTAGTGTTTGCAGTAAAAGTTCCTGAGGCACCTATGTTCTGACTCTGGGCGTATGCACTGTTGCCTCCTTTACTCTCTCTCTCATGCACATGTGTGCTGTGCTCCTAAGCCCCAGAGCAATTCACAACCTGGGGAAGACAGGCATTCAGCTGCCTACCTCACATGCAGAACCCAATCCAGTAGGCATGCTCAGAACTGGGCCCCTCAGGCAAGTTGACATGAAATAGGCAGGGAGGGTGGGGAGGACCTCCCTTCTAGCCTTTAACCTACTGGATAAGGAAGTCACCCAGGGCGTGGGAGACCTCTGGCTCAAGTCTCTCTTCCTTGCGAGAAAGAGAGAAAGGATTTCAACAGCTGAGTTTCCTAATTCTGGACCTATAGATTAATTTAATATTAAGCAGAACAGAAGGACAGTATTGAAGTGGAACAATTTCAACAGGAGAGATTAAGGGAGACTTACCTCAGACTCTCTCATGGCCTAGTGGTTAGAACACTTACCTGAGAGATGGCATATCACTGTTTAAATCCCTTCTCCTCATCAGGTGGAGGGGAGACTTGAATGGGGGGGGTCTCCCACATCCACAGCTCTAAAAGTTAAGGGAATTCCCCCTCCACCCCAGCTGTATTGTTTTGGGCCCACCCACTTAGCTAGAGTACCACCTATCTTCCACCAATCTGTGGATAATCAGCAGACCTCCCTGCAGCCTGAACTTAGGCACCTTGCTCCAAGAGAGAGGTGGGTCTTTGGACATACCCATCATCCACATCTCCTCACACTGCTTAGCATAGGCAGTTCCCAACCCAGCACGCTGACTTTGTGGAACACATTCTAAGGCTCCTATCTCATCCCAATTCTTGGCACTTAATTCAGGCTGTGGATCCTGTGATTTTCCAGGTGTCTAGAAGTAGGCACCATAATGCTCAGTACTGCAATGCTTAAGTCCCTTTATGGATCCCATCATTAGTCCCTTTGTGCCTCAATCCTCATCTGTTAAATGGGGATAATTATACTGTCTTACTTGATGGGATACCATGAGAATACATTCAAGATTGTGTGGTGCTCACATAATATGGTAATGCAGCATCAGATAAGTACCATATATAGCAGTTGATGGTAAAATGCAAAGCAAGTCAACTTCCTGAAATATTCACATTCTGAAAGCATGTGTGCTTGGGACCTACCTGAGGAGGATGTTTTATATTTTAGAGTTGTTTTTGGAAATGCCAAACAAATTTTCAGCAACAAGTTAAATCAAAAAGAAATTCAAACTATAAATTAGAGATGGATCTTAATGTATTCCCATGCTTTAAGGTAGTTTGGGCCCTTCTCTGATAGCACAGTGAAATGTAAGTCAAAAAAGACTTGGTTCTAGCACCTGTTCTGCCATTCACTCACCCTGTAAACTCAGGCAAATCAATTAGCGTTTTCTGTGCTTTATTCCCCGCACCAACCATCTTAAAATGGTGATAATGCTTTGTTTAGGGGAGTGAGCATGATAAATCTATTGCTGGAACTATGCAAATGCTAACTGTAATACCTGATAATTTTCCATAAAAAAAAAAAAGATTGAAAATATAGGAATTTATTTTCACCACAAAGAAGAAAAGGCAACTCAAGGAAGGTCTGTGCTGAAATACAGAGAGCAGATAAGGGAATTTAAATATTTTACATGATAGCACAAATTGAAAGAAAGACACAAAGCTTCTGGGAATAATACCTCCCATGAATTGGAGAACACACAGAGAATTTGGTTCTACTTTTCTCCCTGGATTTCCGAGCGTTGATGTTATTCAGTAATGAGACTGCTATGCTTTCAGGTTTCCCATAATTACACAGAGGACACATGTTATGTACCTGGGGGAAGCTAACAGTTCTTCATTCTTGGGAATCAGTGACAGGACTAATCACTGTGAAAAGTCACTATAAAGTCTACATTAAGTGAAGCAGCTGCTGGGGGGACGTTGCAGGGGCGGGGGGGGGGGGGAGAGCCACACAAAAGCACCACTGACACAGCCAATTCAGGAAAAATAGGAGAGTTGTTTGGTTCTTTAAGTCTGTTTACAAACACAACCAAGCCTCATTTTAACTTCTTTAATGCTGAAGAACACAACATGTACCACAGGTAAGTGTGCTCAGCATCCAACACCATTCACAGGAGTGGGGGCACTATTTAGCTCCAAAGATTTGCTTGGGGGGAAAAAAGAGATGACATGAAGCTCTTTTCTGATTTTAACTAAAAAAGTTTACTTCTCTCAATTACTTGAAATAAAACCAAGGAGCTGGCAGGGCTAATGAGCCAGCCATCACTCTGGTTTTGTTATTGCCAGTGTCTGAGAATTCATTTTCCTCTGAGGTAGTCAAGAAAAAAAAAAATAATAATTTTTCTGGTTACTCCCCCTTGCCCTCAAAACTCCCAGCATCCCACCATGGGAACCCCTGTCCTGCTCCTCTACAAGCTAGAAGTGCTCCTTCTACTGCACTTGCTGACCTAGGAGACTGAAAGCCAAACTCTGATTCCTGCACTGTAGAAGAAGCTCTTTATACCATTACAGCAGTGATAAGCTCCTTAGGGAGTAGCCAGCCTCACAGTGGGTCACTATGATGCCCAGTCTGTGAAGATAAGTAGGGAAAAAAAAAGGAGGGATGCTCAGGACTCTAAGAAGAGCTAAGAAAGTCTTGCAAATGTCTTAGGTTGCTTTACTTACCACTTGGTCATGCCCCCTTCTGGAGACTAACTCCACCCAGTTCAGCACTCCCCTTCTTCTTCTCCATCATTGCAGCTCTCCTCCCTCTTACAGTATGGCTGTTTTGTGACTCAACCCTCTGGAGGGCTCACTTTGATTTTCCTTTTTGGAGGAGTTCTTCCAAGGCCCTTTGAACAAGCAACATCAGGCAGACCTGCCCTGGCTATATCACTCCCACAATGACTTAGGCAGTCTTCCAATTCACTGCCTCTAGCAATACCACTCTGTAATGGATAGCAGGGGAACCTAGGCCTGCTCTCTACTTGGGGTTCCGGTCCAGGGCTTAACAGTGAACAGTTAAGTTCTGGGACTTAATCACCCTTTCTGCTCTCTTCCCTGAACTATTTCCTACCATGCTTTCTTAAGCTTCTTTTTCCCCAATCTTCTAGTCAGACCCTTCTCTCTTTAGCCTACTAGGAAAATCCTCTTGAGGTATTCCTATCACCCCCTTTCTTCTCTCTTACCTCAGGGACAGAGGCTACAAGCTACCTCCCACCCTCTTGCCAGCCTTCTAGCTTTATAGAAGCTCTGCCTGTCCTCTCACAGGTGAGCTTCCTCCTAATTAGCACCTCCACTCAGCCTACATCTTCCCATTTGCAGCTTAATTGGCTGATTGACACATAGATACTAAAGGTCAGAAGGGACCATTCTGATCATCTAGTCTGACCTCCTGCACAACACAGGCCACAGAATCTCACCCACCCACTCCTGTGAAAAATCTCACCTACTTCTGAGCTATTGAAGTCCTCAAATCGTGGTTTAAAGACTTCAAGGAGCAGAGAATCCTCTATCAAGTGACCCCTGCCCCATGCTACAGAGGAGGCGAAAAACCTCCAGGGTTTCTTCCAATCTGCCCTGGAGGAAAATTCCTTCCCAACCCCAAATATGGCAATCAGCTAAACCCTGAACATATGGGCAAGATTCACCAGCCAGATACTACAGAAAATTGGGCCCATCTGGACTAATTCAGGGCCAGAGTGAGCACCCTCACAGCAAGATTAACAAACAAAAGCCAATGCCTAAAAGTGACCTTGAAATATCTGGACCTTAAATATTGACCATCAACCTTTCAGGTACCTGTAATTACTGTACAACAATCTGAATATAAATAAAGTCTTAAAATATACCTAATTTAACCAAAACTCTGAGTAAGCTGACATACATTTATGTCTCACGGCTCATCATAAAGAATGCACGCTGTTATTTTGCTAGTGTGATTTAGCATATGATCACACTGTCACATAATATATAGTATAGAATTTGATACCAATGTACAGCATTTTGGTGAATGCTTGAAAAGTGCCCAAACTACTCTTTGTGCATATATACAAATTAAGGCCACCTTTAGAATATTGGGCTTTGTCTGATTACATACTAACTTTCTCCATAAAAAAGGATGTATGTGCTGGAAAGAGTTTGAAAAGGATTGGGCCCATGGCAAAGCAAATCCACTTGCCATCTATATAGTGGAGGTGTTTCTATGCCAGTGATACCCAAACTGTGGGGCGTGCCCCCCCTAGGGGGATACAGAAGAATGTAGGGGGGCAGCAGGGCCTGGGGAGGGAGCACCACCCAGACCTGCTCTGTCCCCATCTCCAGCTCGGCACCTACCTCCAGCTCCATTCCTGGCCCCAGCCCCAACTCCAGCCCCAGTCACAGCTCCATTCCCTGGTCCCAGGCCAGCTCTGCCTTCATTCCCTCTCAGCCTGGCAGCTCCAGTTCTGTCCCCAGCCCCCTGGCTGAGCCAACTGTCCAGTAATGGAGAAGGGGAACAGACATTACTGGTAAGAGGGAGCATGACCAGAAAAATTTGGGCAACACTGTTCTATGCAGAGTGCTTGCTATAGTGTTATGTATAATAATAACAAGCACTTATATAGTGCTTTTTGCACCTGCAGACAAAGTGCTTTACAATAATGGGTAAATACAATTATGCCCATTTTACAGATAGAGAACCAGCAAATGAGGAGCATAAGTTACTTACCCAAGGTCACCAAACAGACTGAGGGACAGAACCCTGGTGTGTTCTGGCACCCAGTCTTGTGCTCAGTCTTCTAGACTACAATATCATGTTCCAATTAAACTTATTTTTATTAGAGTTTCATAAATACAGAGAAGTCATTAATTATTTTAAACAGAATATCTTTCAATTCATTTTAAAAAAATTCACAATGCTTAGAAACTCCATAAAAACCTCACATCAAAGCAGAGCAACCCAGAATCTTATAGAATGTCTCATCCTATAAGTCTTGAGAGAAAAACATCAACTATGCTAGACTGTAAGTATAACTTGCAATAAAACACTATCTGTCGGATTATCTTTCAAGACTCGACTATCATACAGCAACTCAGTATTTTGTGACCTTTTGCTTTTTAAGCCAACACACACGCAAAGTAAACTCCTTTTGATTTGTTATTTTAAACCTGAGGATACTGGTATTCTCCAGGCTGAATGAGAACTTAGGAAGCTATGTAAGTCAGCAATCTCCAAAGGGTTAACAAATCCATGTTCAGGAAGCATAATAGAAGTGAATGGTAATGAAAACAAGTGAAGGTTATTCACTGAACAAAACAGAATCATTGTGGTAGGGAGTCTCTTTAAAAACACAAATTCAATAAAATATAGGTCTCTTAAGGCCCAGGTTATTGCATTTAGTTGATTTCTATCATACTAACCAAGAGTAATTATTTAAAAAGGAGAGTTAATTTAAGTTGCTTATTTTTTAGATTGTTTAATTTTGCTAGACAAGAAGCACAATGAGATTGTAACAATGAAGTCAAGAAAGATAAATAACAATTTAAGAAATGGACTAAACATTAGCCCCCCATGCAATGTCAAACTTTTTACATCAGCGTGAGGGTCCTAATTGAAATAAGGTTGGTAGAAAATGACAGTTATAATCTAGCGATTATTCAGTGGCCATTGCGAATGGGGATCTGATCTCAGTCCAGTTCCCAGTGAAAAGACATCCAGAACATAGAAACTTTTAGCACAACAGACACTAATTGGCACCCTTGCCTGAAAAAAAATTCAGTAGGTAAAAAGATTGGAGTAGGTGATAACAGACACACTGATGGGAGAGTGCTGGGACACCTGTCTGTTCCATGAATAGATAGAGAATTATTGTCTGTCAAGGCTATTAAATTCAGCATCATTCACCAGCTATGAATATGTGTTTATTTTTATTTATCATGACTATATGGTAGGGGGTCAAAAAAAAAAATCAGAGCACCCAGCTACACCCATTGTTTTCAATAACTGACTGACATGGCACACTTTCCCCATTGGGCAGCATGAAAATTTCTGATCCATTTTTTTTTCCTTTTCTGACCCTCCATTTTCACTGGTTTCTCCTCCAACATACTTGCCTTCCCTTTGCTTTCTCTTGACCTTGTCTGAACGTGTAGAATTTGATACTTGATTTACACTTTTGACTCGCTGAGATGCTAGTCCCTTAACAGTTTTCAGGCTCTCAAGCACAGAGTTACAGAGGTCATCTTTAGTGCACTACATTAGCGGTCTCCAAAGGCTCAATGACTGTGGTTTAGGAATGTCTGAGCAGCTTGCAACTTTTAGCAGATGCACTAGTGGTGCACGAGAGGGCTGGCTGTTCATTCCGCTCTCCTTGTGCCACACCCATGAAGATTGCTTTTTTGGCTATCAAGTCCCACATAACACAAGAGGTAAAGCATCTCCCATTTTTGTCAGGTGATAGCAATCCGGATTCATGTCTCCTTGATTCCATGAGTTCTGTTGTGACACACTAATGGCATCTGACATGGAGGTCACTGACACTTTTGCTGGATGGTCTGCAACAGAAAAGCTCCACTTGAAATCCTCTCTCACTGAAGTGGGATGCTTCATGGTTATGGTCTGATGGGTAAACATTGTTGGTTGACTGTTACCAATTTGAACTGTATTCCTCGGAAATCCTAAATGAATCCCCTTGTGAGCTACCTTTACATTGTAGCTGACATTGTTGGACTGTTTCAAGTCCAAAGCAAGATCTAGATAAAATCCTATTAAATTAGAAATGACCAAGCAATTGTCATGCTACTAATAATGAAAATGGCTGGGCAGCTAACAAACTGATTCACATGCTATTCCAGAAACAAAGAATTTTTTCCCCTTTTTGCTAAGTTTCTATGTTGCAAGTTTACCCTGCACTCTCGTACCTAATTGTTTTCATTCAAGCTTAACCTGATATTGCGGCTATCAAAATAGTAAGTGCTAGACATACTATTAAATTAACTAGCAAAAACTCACAAGTTCTTGGGCTGTTTGAAAGGGAACTGCAAAAAAGAGATATATTTACACAAATAGATAGATTACACAGATGGATTTACACTGAGACTACTATCAGAACCAGAGGATGCAACAGACTTACCGGTTCACCTAAATCTATGAAATGGCATTCAGTGCAATAGCCTGTACCTAACATTGGCCAATGCTGGATACTTCAGTAGAAGGGGTACACACTGCATAATGAAATAAATGTGCAATAATATGTGGTACCAGGGTGGAAAATTCCCTCAGACCCTAGCTGCTTGTCATTTTATGACTTGAAGCATGACAGTTATTGATTAGGACAGCTGTGTTATGTAATAAGGCTACTCCCTGTCTACAGCCATTGTATGTTTTTTGCATGAATTCCAGGAAACACAACCCTAGAAGTTGGTATTCCTGGAGTGAGCCTACAGACAGTGCTGGAAATGGTGACTGACTCATGTTCTGGAGTCATTTAATCTTGTTATTGGTCAATATTAATGATCTGGAGGATGACATGGATTGCACTCTCAGCAAGTTTGTAGAGGACACTAAACTGGTAAGAGTGGTAGATACGCTGGAGGGTAGGGACAGGATATGGAGGGACCTAGACAAATTAGAGGATTGGGCCAAAAGAAATCTGATGAGGTTCAACAAAGACAAGTGTAGAGTCCTGCACTTAGGAAGGAAGAATCCCATGCACTGCTACAGACTAGGGACCAAATGGCTAGGCAGCAGTTCTGCAGAAAAGGACCTAGAGGTTATGGTGGATGAGAAGCTGGATATGAGTCATCAGTGTGCTCTTGTTGCCAAGAAGGCTAACGGCATTTTGGGCTGTATAAGTAGGGGCATTGCCAGCAGATCGAGGGATGTGATCGTTCCCCTCTAGTCGACATTAGTGAGGCCTCATCTGGAGTCCTGTGTCCAGTTTTGGGCCCCACACTACAAGAAGGATGTGGAAAAATTGGAAAGAGTCCAGCGGAGGGCAACAAAAATTATTAGGGGGCTGGAGCACATGACTTATGAGGAGAGGCTGAGGGAACTGGGATTGTTTAGTCTGCGGAAGAGAAGAATGAGGGGGAATTTGATAGCTGATTTCAACTACCTGAAAGGGGGTTCCAAAGAAGATGGATCTAGACCAGTGGTTCTCAAACTTGTTCCGCTGCTTGTGCGGCGAACCGCGGCCACTGGGAGCCGCGATCGGCCAAACCTGCGGACGCAGCAGGTAAACAAACCGGCCCAGCCTGCCAGGTGTTTTCCCTGCACAAGAGGCGGAACAAGTCTAGATCCATTCTCTTTGGAACCCACTTGATTATCACTACAAAAGGTTTTTGTTTTGTTTTTCTCCTCTCCTCCTGCTAATAGCTCTCCTTATCTGATCACTCTTGTTAATAGTGTGTATGGTAACACCCATTGTTTCATGTTCTCTGTGTATATAAAATCTCCCCACTGTATTTTCCATCAAATGCATCCAATGAAGTGAGCTGTAGCTCACGAAAGCTTATGCTCAAATAAATTTGTTTGTCTCTAAGATGCCACAGGTCCTCCTTTTCTTTTTGCAGATACAGACTAACATGGCTGCTACTCTGAAACCTGAACAATTCCTGTCAACCTTAGCAGCTTTCTGTATTCTGTGATCTTCATCAAGTGGCAAATTCTTTAAAATGTAGACATAAAGAGAAAATTGCTAATTAGCAGTTCTCTTATGGGCCAGGAACCTCACTCTTCTGAATAAACCTCTACCCCTGGCCTGTAAGCCCATGCACTAATTGGAGCCTAGAGACCAAACCCTTCACATACTTTTATGGTGGAGGTCGTCAGCTTCAACATTACACATACTAACCCCTGGACAAGGGGAGAAGCGTGGCTGCACTGCAGCCACCTGGCATCAGTTTTCTGTCGCAAAGCAGCTGTAAGCCTGATGAATGTGGACAATGGAGGATTCCTCTTGTGTAGTTTCTCCTGGCCCTGGCAGAGGGGATGTAGCTAGGGGAGAGGAAACACACTCAGGATGGTGCTGCATCTTACTGACTTGCAGTTGCTGAAATATCTGCTATGGGCCATAACCAGCCAGGCATAAATTAGTGCAGTTTTGAGTTGCTCTAAATTGATTCCAGGGGCCAAGCCATCCCTAGCAGCTCCAGGTCTGGGGGAATGCAAAGCTAGCTTAAATCACCTTTGCCAACTCAGGGGTCCTGCATCAGAGAATCTGGCCCACTGTTTTCACAATAACTAGCCTTTCTAATCATCGTACTAGGAACCTGATATCCTGCTGTACCTCATTCACCCTCTTAGTACAGGGCCAGACCCTCAGCTGATGGTAAATCAGGTAGTTCCATTGATGTCTATGGAACTATGCCAATTTATAACAGCTGAGAATGGGCCCATTATGTATGAGGTATGTGAATTAAAGTAGTTCTGAAAACCAAATTTTGAATTGTTGACTTTTATGTGATTAAGTTTTAGCCACAGTGTTACATTAAAAATAGCTCTTTGCAAACAAGGGTGCACACACTTGACAGCTGGACTGTGAACATTAAGGATTTCACTTCCCAGAGTACTTTCCGTGGGGAGAATGATCTAATACGTTAAGTGATTTCAATGTGTTCAATTGAGTAACCTAAATTCAGACTGCCTTTGGCCTGTCCGATGCCTGACTGCACAGAGTTGCCATCAGCTGATTTTTGCTTCTGTTGACCAATGAAGGACATCTTCCCACAAGTGCAGACAGTGACTTCCCTCAATGTCACCAAGAGCTAATTTTGAAAGGATTTCTTTGCATCTTGTGCAAAAGTGATGAGTACCCCCCTTCAGCTAGTAAAGAGAAACAAAGGATCAATACATGCTCAATGTACTAATGGGTTGAGATTCTTCTTAGACCTTTGTACCAACCCAGCCAAACCGGAAGCTAGAACTTCTTAATCAAAATATGAATAGATTTTAAAAGATTATTTCCACAATAAAGTATCAATTTTAAACCTTCTACTTCAAACATGTTTTCTTGCAACCACGTTCTAAATTCTAATATTCAAAAAATGACAATTTAAAGATATATTTCTTCTTCATAACCTTTCAATAGTTATCTTAACACTGAAAGGTTGATATATTTCTAACTGGAAGATTCAAAAGAGCAGCTGTCATAAATATAAAGGGAAGGGTAAACACCTTTAAAAATCCCTCCTGGCCAGAGGAAAAACCCTTTCACCTGTAAAGGGTTAAGAAGCTAGGATAACCTCACTGGACCTGACCAAAATGAACTTAGTAACGCATATCTAGCTAGATTACTTACTAAGTTCTAAGACTCCATTCCTGGTCTGTCCGCAGCAAAAGCATCACACAGACAGAAGGAGCCTTTGTTTCTCCCCCTCTCCAGCTTTTGAAAGTATCTTGTCTCCTCCTTGGTCATTTTGGTCAGGTGCCAGCGAAGATATCCTAGCTTCTTAACCCTTTACAGGTGAAAGAGTTTTTCCTCTGGCCAGGAGGGATTTTAAAGGTGTTTACCCTTCCCTTTATATTTATGACAGCATCACTCAACTGAAGAGAAGGGATTTATGAAACTACTTTCCAGAGGAAGACAGATTTGACGAAATAATTAAAAGATAATTTTTATTTATTAAACTACAGAAATGTAATACTTATACAAATTCGTCAATCATATACCATAACATTTTAGGGTTTTAAGAAAATGGACAGTGGCTTTTCTTGGTTTGGTTGTTTGGTCTGATAGAGTCTGGACCCCAATCCTGCCTCTTCAGCCCACCTCTAGTGAATTATTTTTGGATAGTTTAAATGATACTGTAAAAAAAAATAGCACCCTGCAACTACTACTGAGTGCAAAACTTGAGTGAAAATCAGAGAAAAGTTTGACCCTACGTTGCTGTCTAGTGCGTTTCACAAAAGTTCACTTTTAAAACATAAAATACTTTCCATTCCAGACCACAATGTTGCCACGATTATGAAAAAAGTTCCATAACAACAAACTGCAAAGAACTGGTTGGACTTGCACAGAGAGGATATGATTTTCATCTCACCAGTTCCCAGGAAATGCTAGAGCAATGTCTGAAAGAAACATGTTATGCTGCTAAATGAGCAGGAGCAACCTTACAAGATATGAGCAGGCCACCATAAACACAGTATCTGCCAGCTGCCAGAAACCAAGGGGAATTTCTCATGAAGAAAAACACAAAAAAAGGGCCACATTCTGCTTTTCAGACTGAAAATTAAAAACAGATGAAGAGTATAGTAACTGATTTAATTATGCTGGTTTGAATGAGGTTGGCTGGATTGAAAAATAGGCACCACAAAACACAGGGTTATATTTCAGAGGTAGAGCATAGGTTGTAATTTTTTCTGTGGCCTACCCATTTCACACATTTCCAAAAGTATCACTTGCATCTGTATTTTGTCCAAGAAGACATGGTGGCTGGTTTAAAGGGCCTACAGCAATGATACTCACACTGCGACTGCCAAGTGGCTCTTTAATGTGTCTCCTGCAGCTCTTTGCAGCATATGATATTAAAACAATGTGTGATTTAATTATTAAGCAATCTAAATTATTAACCAATCAGAATGCTTTTACTATGGTATTATCCAATGAAGTTATCAATGTGCACTAAGTTGTTAACTTATTTGTGGGAATGACACACACACACACACACACACACAAAGACACACAATATTTCCTGTCATACTGTTTAAATATGAATAGTACCGTAGTAAATAGTACTGTTAGTTTGACATCTGTAGTGTGCAAGGTCCTGGAAAAAATTTTGAAGGAGAAAATAGTTAAGGACATTGAAGTCAATGGTAAATGGGACAAAATACAACATGGTTTTACAAAAGGTAGATCGTTCCAAACCAACCTTTTTTGAGAAAGTAACAGGTTTTTTAGACAAAGGAAACACAGTGGATCTAATTTACCTAGATTTCAGTAAGGCGTTTGATACCGTGCCACATGAGGAATTATTAGTTAAATTGGAAAAGATGGGGATCAATATGAACATCGAAAGGTGGATAAGGAATTGGTTAAAGGGGAGACTACAACGGGTCCTACTGAAAGGCGAACTGTCAGGCTGGAGGGAGGTTACTAGTGGAGTTCCTCAGGGATCAGTTTTGGGACCAATCTTATTTAATCTTTTTATTACTGACCTCGGCACAAAAAGTGGGAGTGTGCTAATAAAGTTTGCAGATGATACAAAGCTGGGAGGTATTGCCAATTCAGAGAAGGATCGGGATATCATACAGGAGGATCTGGATGACCTTGTAAACTGGAGTAATAGTAATAGGATGAAATTTAATAGTGAGAAGTGTAAGGTTATGCATTTAGGGATTAATAACAAGAATTTTAGTTATAAGCTGGGGACACATCAATTAGAAGTAACGGAGGAGGAGAAGGACCTTGGAGTATTGATTGATCATAGGATGACTATGAGCTGCCAATGTGATATGGCTGCGAAAAAAGCTAATGAGGTTTTGGGATGCATCAGGAGAGGCATTTCCAGTAGGGATAAGGAGGTTTTAGTACCATTATACAAGGCACTGGTGAGACCTCACCTAGAATACTGTGTGCAGTTCTGGTCTCCCATGTTTAAAAAGGATGAATTCAAACTGCAACAGGTACAGAGAAGGGCTACTAGGATGATCTGAGGAATGGAAAACTTGTCTTATGAAAGGAGACTCAAGGAGTTTGGCTTGTTTAGCCTAACTAAAAGAAGGTTGAGGGGAGATATGATTGCTCTCTATAAATATATCAGAGGGATAAATACAGGAGAGGGAGAGGAATTATTTCAGCTCAGTACCAACGTGGACACAAGAACAAATGGGTATAAACTGGCCACGAGGAAGTTTAGACTTGAAATCAGAAGAAGGTTTTTAGCCATCAGAGGAGTGAAGTTTTGGAATAGCCTTCCAAGGGAAGCAGTGGGGGGCAAAAGATCTATCTGGCTTTAAGATTAAACTTGATAAGTTTATGGAGGAGATGGTATGATGGGATAATGTGATTTTGGTAATTAATTGATCTTTAAATATTCATGGTAAATAGGCCTAATCCCCTGAGATGGGATATTAGATGGGTGGGATCTGAGTTACCCAGGAAAGAATTTTCTGTAGTATCTGGCTGGTGAATCTTGCCCATATGCTCAGGGTTTAGCTGATCACCATATTTGGAGTCAGGAAGAAATTTTCCTCCAGGGCAGATTGGAAGAGGCCCTGGAGGTTTTTTGCCCTCCTCTGTAGCATGGGGCACGGGTCACTTGAGGAAGGATTCTCTGCTCCTTGAAGTCTTTAAACCACGATTTGAGGACTTCAATAGCTCAGACATAGGTGAGGTTTTTCGTAGAAGTGGGTGGGTGAGATTCTGTGGCCTGCATTGTGCAGGAGGTCGGACTAGATGATCAGAATGGTCCCTTCTGACCTTAGTATCTATGAATCTAAATGAAACAACAAATTCACACTACTGTGGCTCTTTTGAGTAATGCTGATCACTAGTTTGGCTCCTGAACCACTGACATCTGAGTATCACTGACCTATAGGTAACTATGGTATATTAAGGTGAACTCTGCTGGGTTTTGGGAAATCCGCCTTCCTGTTCCCAACCCTCTCATTCCTGATTCACATAAAGCATTTTAATCATTAATTTAAAAAAACAATCAAAATGAAGATATCACGGAAAAGTAAGCAAGGGCCCAATGCAGACAACATTCATTGTGTTTCCCACCACTATAGGGCTTTATTATAGCTAAGAGACACAGTGAGCAAAGGAAAAGATGGGCACCACCTAAGCAGCAGACAGTACTCCTGGTAGCGAGGAACAGCCAGAGACTTGTGTGGGAATGTGTTCATGGGCAGTTGCAGCTACATCCACGGTAGCCTTCCAGCTCAGACGTGCCTCCTCTCAGGGGGTGAGCACAGCAGCCAGTCCCTGCCCTGTATTTGTGGAGTGCAGGTAGTCACTTCGCAGCTGCTTTCTATATGGGGGGGGGGGTTGCTGCCTGCTAGCTCATTAGCTGAAGAAAAAACTGTAAGCTGGCCCATACTAATAGAACAGAACATAGATATCAAATTGGAACCACACTGCTGAACAGAAATTCTACCAGAGAGAACATATTTATGATGAGAGATCCTCACCCATGTTCTGTTTACACTGGAGCAGCAAAGTCGTAACATCATCACGCAAGGGACCAGTGCTTTTTGAACCCGGAGAAGACAAATGCACTTGATCAACAAGAGGAATAAAATTATCCCACTCAAAACAGTTAGCCCTCTCTGACATAAAAATGGTAAGTTTGCTTTAGTCTGCTGTATTTCACATCGATTAACACAAAACCACTGTTCCATTCACATGGTACACAGACTTTGTATTGCACTGAAAATAGTTTTCACTAAAACTGTTCAGAAAAATGTTTTTTTCTCCCGGTCATGTTTTCAGGGGGGAAAAAAGGAAAACTGAAATATTTCTATTCCAAATTATGGCTGCAGTGCCTCACATACCCATTCGCCTTTGCAGATCTGTCTAGCTGGATTACATTTCCAAATGAGGAAATTTTTGTGAAAAATTTCATTTAGTCAAAAACCCAATTTTCTGTCAAAAAGCAGTTTCAACAGAAAAATTTGACCACTCCTACTTTTAACTACAAAACCACTGGCTATTTTTTAGGTTTTTATATTTCTTGATATCTACTTCAAACAATAAAACACATTATTTGAACTGAAATCAAAGGAGAGAGACTTGCCCTCCAAACAAGGAAAAAAGCCAACCCAATCGTTTAAGATGTTACAGGGAGTTTTTAAGAGGGAACTCATTCAGACTGAATTTCAAGCAGAAGGATATTTTATTTATTTAAGAGAGACTCTATTACCATCCTGATTTTAGTTTGTCTAGGAATCATCTCTTACATTTTAGGGGTCTTATTCTCAGGATGCACAGGGGATTTACATAGTTACCATAACACAAGTACCTCAGATATTACAATGATGAGCACGTCACAAAGAGATGCATCAGTGCAGACCATACCATATTACACAGCTACTGGTCTTGTAGTTTTGCACTGCATTTTTTACCAGATCCTTACAGGAGATAAAACTGGGTCTACAAATACAATTACAAGAAAAATTCCTTATGAAACTGAGCAATCATATTCACAATAAGAACAAAATGATAAATGTAGAATATGTAGTAGAAAAAACTAAGTCCAACTAGAGAACTATAAAATTAAAAAAAACCACGTTAATTTACTATTTTTTTTAAATAAAGGACTCTGCCAGGTTCAATTTTAAAACATATTTGAAACAAAAGGTTGATTGAGTAAAGGGAGCTTCTCCTGGGAGCTGGATAGAATACTGAAATTTTCATTCTGTAAGAAATTCTGAAACTTGTATTTTTTCATTCAGAATTGGAATAAAAAAAAATTCAAAATTTTCCAAACAAAATTCTGAAATTTTGTTTAGGGAAAAGTTAACCTGAAATTTCACCTCAAACTTTTCAAAGTATTTCATATTATTATATTACATCGTTGCAGAAACATTTTCACTTTTAGAATAGTTTCATATGTTTAATTTTATTTTTAAATTTAATTTTTTTTATTGTAATGGAACATGTCAACAATTTTTCATTGGAAATATTCCACAAAATCAATACTTTTCAGCAGAACATTTCCATTTTGCCAAATCAGCATCTTCTGATGGAAAAAAGTTCGGTCAGAAAAATTTCGACCAGCTCTACTAAGCCCAGTCACTCCCCATTGCCTTCAAAAGGATTTAAAATTATTCAGCAGCTACCAGGAGAACCTCAGTACTGTTAAGGATCCCATCAACTTTTATAAGAAGGGGTAGTGAGACAAATTTCCTATCTCTTGACTGTTGTTGAGTATGGTATATCAGAAGTGGTTGCATTTCAGTGGAATTATCAATGTAGTGTTCCTGGAACACTTTCTATCCATCTTAGCTACTTCTGTAGTCCCATTACCATAGTAACTAAGCACCTCCATCTTGAATGTATTTATCTTCACCCCACACCTATGAGGCAGGGAAGTATTTTACAGATGGAGAACTGAGGCACAAAGAGGCTAAGTGAATTGCCCATGGTCCTACAGGAAACCTCTGGTGGAGCAGGCAGTTGAACTAGAGTCCCAGGCTATTGCCCCAACCACTGTACCATACTTCGCTCTCACTTTGTAATTCTGAAGAATGAAAACAACAGAAGGAAGAAACAAGTATTCTTCTGTTTTCAGGTTAGCCCACTACAGAACTTTCTAGAGAGAAATCCACACTGAGGTGGTGATTGCAGAGAGAGTATTGTCCACCTTGTTAACTACATTGCTTCTCTGGATGTGGGTGCTTATCTGACATTGAAGTCCATGGGCATTTGAGGCAGAATGTGGCAATATGATTTGAAATGCAGTTGGAAAGTCATTCTTAGCTGTATTTTACAGCTTTACAATGAAACAAGAACTCACCTCTAGCCAGTTCCATGGTTCCTGACAGTACTCAAGGAGACTCTTTTGAATCATTCTGAACAGTTGAAAATAAAGATTAATGAGGATGAGCCCCAGGAAAACAAGCTGGTAAAAAAAAAATTTTTTTTAAAAAAGCAATGTATAACTTCCCAGGTGGACTGAAAAGCTGACAAATCATGCAAGAGCCACATCAGTCATGACATTCTTCTGTTTGCACATACTAGAGAGAATTGCTAGTTGTTTCCTCAGAGAGCTGATCTACCAAAATTGAATCAGATACTCAACATGCCAACTGAGAATAGCCATCTCTTCATTACCGTCCCATCACCTGTCTGCACCATGTCATGTCCTCTTTCTCTCTCAGTTTGTGATCCTGCCTTCTGCAGCAGTGAAGGGAAGGATGGGGAATAAGACACACACCCACACTTGTGTGGCTTCCTCAAATCACTACTCTGGGTGAGGGGAGAGAGCAGCTTTTGCTAGGCCACTACTTTCCCCCATGCAGATGGGCAATGAGTAGGTGCAGAGCATTTGGAGCGTGTGTTGACTCCACTCGCCCATCCAAACTCAGTCAGTGCAGCTGAATAAGCATGAGGGAAGGAGAGATGAAGAAATCTGCATCTGGTATGGCGAAGTAGATTGTTTCCTCTGGGAGTAAGGGATGAGCAATCAGAAGAGTGGGGAGGGAGGCGTGGCTGATGACCTGGTCACTTCATCAAGTGAAAATGAGATTTTAAAGAAATTCTAAATCGAGCATGCACTCAAAAGATGCACTGTACATAGTATGTTAAAAGATATTACTTTTACTCAGTTTTAGAAATCTTTGAAGCAGATTAGCCTTTATAAACCAAAAGACAACAAACAAAAGCTTTTAAGGAAGTGAGAAGGTCTAAATCAAGAACAAAAATACTAACCCCTGAAGCCATGATGCAGTAATCCAGAAGTGAGCTGACTTGGTTGATACTGACAGACTCTATAAATGAGGATAGAATGATGCCCCCGATGGTGGTATTTCAGCCAGCAGAGACACCATAATGAAGCGGTTGGGGGGCGGGGGGAGGGAATAGAGAGGGCAAACTGTACTACTATTGCCCTAGTGCTTCTTTCTATCCACCAGTTTCTTTGTAAATTCAATAGGCTTCACTCCTAAAGAGCAAAAATAGTTATTACTTAAGGAAAATTATGACAGAGAAACCTTAAGACATTCAGAAAAAACACCTAACACTTTAGGCACTGCAGACTGCGTGTATGTTTCACTTCCCCTCTTCAATAGGAAAAGCCCTAATTTCAAGTTCTGCAGGGCAAATGGTATCAGACTTTGAAGTTTAGATATCTGTATATATAGAAAAGATGTTACTGGTGCAGGACTGAATCTTCCCCATCCTGGTCCTAAACAGGGCTCGGGGAGAAGCTTGTAAAGGGGAATACTGCACTGGGGAGGCAGACAAGATTTAAAAAAAATGGCAGATGTTTGAGGCTGCTCAGGTGGTTGGAATGTCACAGTAAGTCCCAAGGAGACTTATTAGTGCTTCTCTTATCAACCTGTCTGCTGCTGTTAGCAAAATGTTACTCAAACGAGCAGAGAAAGGGCTAGTACCAAAGAAGCTGTTCAGTGAAACTGATAGCGTATCTTGTCTTTTCAAAGCTGACTATAGATCCCCTGCCTTCATAGCGCTTCCTGAACACACTGATGGTACCTTCCAGCCTGCATCACTCTCTTTTTCTCCACGTCCAATGTATTATAGTCTTCAGAAGCTTGAACAGTTGGGCTGTGTGGAGGTTTACAGTCCTCAATGAATACTGAAAATTGGTGGGAACTTGCATGGACAATAGGGTAAAAATAATAATATGAATCCTCTTAAATCAGAAAAGGAAAAGTCCAGTTACATCATCTAGTTCATTAACCTATCAATAAAGAACACACAGACCAAACAGAGGGTGTATTAGAGATTAGAATAAAACAAGTTCATTAAGTACCTGTACTCATGTGTACTCAAAAATCCACTCTCTCTTGCTTTATTGAAACTCTCAATGGGAGTGTTGATTTAGAAAATACAATGTGAATAAGCAAGAAGGCTGGATATACGTCAGATGTCCTACAGTGAGCCAGCTAGGCACCTGCCAATGCCCTCATCCATAGGGAAGGATTTAATGGAGACAGCGATCACGATCAGGCATCACAATCCCATGATACAAGTGCTGCACATTCTGGGACTACTTTAAGGTGTAGGGCTCCATTCTGCTGACCCATTAATTTGTTCCTGCCCAATAAATATGCAAAATTACATCTAACCTCACAGCAAATTTTGCCATTACCAACTCCATAGGAAGCAAGTAAACCTACCAAGAACTGAAGTTTATAGATGTTGTACGAATGTGGGCAAAGCATAGGAAGAATCCACAATTTAGCAACAGATTACTAAAGTAAAACTTACTTTCTGCAGCCCAGATCTGCCTAGACTCAGACTTCATTTACTCAAGTGGCCAGAGCATAGTCGGTTAAGTCTGAACAACCCCACTTATTCTTATATCAAAGGTAGCGCTTTCTTACCATACATGCAGGATTGCTGGGAAATCTTAGTTATCTGAGGACAGAAGCACCAATTAGATAGCATTTTCATCCAGTTATATCAAACTAAGAATGAAGAAGCAATCTAAGCAACCAAAGAAAAGCTATTAATCAATCAACTACAGAATCAGTCACAGTTCAGCATTTAACAGGTGGCAAGGTAAGCCACCCAAAGAGAGAAATGATGATGGATTTAATTCACAGACTTCACCCAAGTCATTTTATCACTTTCTGCCTCACTTTCTTTTCTTCTCTTTTCGGTCTTGTCTATTTAAAGTGTAAACTCTTCAAGGCAAGGACTGTTCATGTAGCACAATGGTGTCCCAGTCTCAGTTGGGTCTAGCTGGTGCTAAAGTAATCCAAATAAACAACAATTAAAATAAAAAAATGAATAAAGGATTTCATTCCACTGATCATGGAAAGCCAAGCTAAAAATCTTACTGTGTTCAAATTGTATTTTAATGTGAAAACCAGATATTTTTGCACAAACCCTGAGATATCTTGGAAAGGGGCCATGTTACAACAGGTTACATTATGATCTATTGCAAAGTGTCAAAATTGGAAAATATTACTTTACTTTTCTGGTAACTATTCATCATCACTGCATATACCAGAAGGGGAATAGCTTACTCGTCAAGCATCAGATTTGACAAATCTAGACTCCCTGCAACCACAGATTCAAATCCCAGCTCGGTCAACTGAGCTCTTTATTCTTCTAAGGAAGCTAAATTGACCAAGAGTATGGTTACACAGCAATCAGAACAGGATTTTTAGGCACATCTGAACTAGCTTTGATTGAGCCATGGCAACACAGGTTAGAGTACCTACCTAAGGTCTGTTGTGAAAAATCGAGCCAACAAGTTTACTGTCATTGTGAGCTTAATTGTAAAACATTTGTAAAAGTTCATAAGATGTAATGATAACTCTTGATTGGAAAAGTTGTAAAAAGGAGACCTAAAAGGTGAATTAGTCAACACAAAAAGGTCTACTGATATAACTCAAGGACTGTGTTAAACTTATGCTTGGTAAAAACAGAAGATGTGGAACCAGAACTTAATGAACCAAAATTGGTATGTCAAATATTGGGTCTAATTGGTGGACAAAATAAATGAGGGGATAGTTATTTCACCCACCACTTCCTTTTTGGGTCTTAAAAAATAAAGACTGACTTTAGGGGAGATGGAAATAAGCAAGAAAAGACATAGGCTACTGGAACAAACTTCATCACCGTGGCTGCCACCCCCATTAGCTCCTAGGACCTCAGACTTTCTGCACCCTAATCCTGAGGGATGTCCTGGCCTGATAGAGCTAGAGAGAAAGACCCAGATAACATCACCTGGCTCCAACTGAAACTCAACCACCGCCTGGGATGAAATGGGATTGTGTTTTAACAACAGCACCAGCTCACCTCAGCTAACTTCTTCTCTTTCCCCCCAAAAGGACAGTTATCAGCACCTTTGATACATCTAAGCCTATCAAATAAGGAGGGAGGGTTTCCTTCTAAAACTCTCTCCAGAAAAAGAAATGCTGTTAAAATGAAAGATTTACTTAGAGATTTACTACATTCCAAATGCTTTCACTGTTTTCCCTTCTTTTCTGTATCTTTAACAAAGATACTTTTCTTTAAAAGAACTTTTAATGTGTTTGCCATGGTACTAAGCAGGCTGAGGTCTCTGTATACCAAACCCCAGACCTTGTTTAACACTGTTTAATGTTACACAGTGATTGTATTATGTTAACACCTTTGGCACATTTATTCCATCTAATTTAATACAATAGGTTCCAGGTGGGACTGTACTCAGGCAGCTAATCTGGGCTGCCACAGTTTCACTGCTAGTTTTAGTAAACTGGCTCAATCAAAGCTACACATGCTGCAATCATGCCTCCTGATTGCTGTGCTGACATACCCTACCATGCTGTTTACTGTATAGAGCAGTGGTTCTCAAACTAGGGGCACTGCTTGTTCAGGGTATGTGTTTGATATGGGCACTGAGGCTCAGTTTTTCAAAAGTCCTCAGTGTTGGCTTAACTCTGCTGCCACTGACATCAGTAGAAGTTTGATCACTGGCTTCACCACAAGCAGAATTAGGTCAAAGCTGAGCACATTTGGATTTCCCAATCGTAAACATCCATGGCACTGTACACCCTATGCTTTTGGACTACATTTCTCCTGCCACCGTTGGCTGCACAACGTGTAGGTGACATGTTCTGCATCCAAGTTGCCTACATTCCAGTAGTACTGTCCTTATGCACATAACTTTGCAGAGAACTCTGAGATGTGAGGAGCTTCCTAACTGGAAACTATCACTATCCTGGTCCTGCTTTGACCTATTTCACAGAATATTTCTTGTCTCCATACTGAGTACATTATATCAACTTACAACTAGTGGGCAGAGGAGGCATTCAGGTTGGGGAACAAAGCTGAGGGTCAGCACCAGAGTCAACTACTTATTACAAGAGTCAGAGTCCGGAGTCTAAATTGAGAGTCAGATACCAAATGCGAGAGCCAAGGGTCAAGCCAGAGTCAGAAGCTGGGATTGGAGACAGGACTGGTAACTGATGGTAGAAGTGAGGTAAGGGAAGGAACTGGGGGATAGGCAAAGATAAAGTATGGAGCAGGAGCACGGTAGGAGCAGGAGTGAAGGCAGGGATGAAGCAGAGCAGGAATAGGATTGGGTGAAAGAAGCAGGATCTAATGCAGCCACAATAGAAAGCCACCTTGTTACTCAGACAGCTTCCTGTACCTCCTTCTTAAATAGCATAGTTGGACCAATGGGTGATGCCCAGGCAATCGTCAAATCAGGGCTCCTATGGAGGGTGCCTTGGCTGAGGTTGTAGTCCTACTAGCTTCTCAGCTCACCAGATTTCAGCTAACACAGGGCGAGGCCAGGATGTAGTGGCTGTCTGGGAACTCCCAGGCCTGGGTTTAAGACCTGGGATATCACATCAGCAAGCAATGCTGTGAGTATAATTACCACCATTTCCTTGACAAGTTTGTTGTTTATGGTAGCTCCCACAACGTGTAGGCACTTTCCAGACATTCAGGAAACTACAGCTCCCACCCTGAAGAACTCATACTCTAAGGACAGACAGACTAGTTGCCAGAGGCATGGGGAGGGGAATGACAAACAAAGGCATATTTATTCAAAACAACAAGATTCACTCCATAGGAATTATTGCAACATTCAGGAGGTATGAAAGCAAATTAAATGGTCATTAAATTGTTCTCTAGCATTTTACTGTATATTATAGATCTATTTATAAATGGTATTAGTATTTCTTGTAAATAAATCTTCTGGGTCCTTGTTCTAACTCTATAGAAGTCAATAGAATTGTGTCAAGAATGACTGTAGCCTCTTATGGTACAATCTTATAGGAGCTGCTGATTTATGTAATATCTCTGGCCCTGATTCAGCCAACCATCCCTATTCCGCATTACTCTTCAGCTCATGCTTAACCTTAATTATGTTCTTAAATTTAAGTCAATGGATTTAGCATGTACTTTGCTGCTGTGATGAATAGGGATAGACTTCAGCACGTGTTTAAGCGCATTGCTCAAATGGATCCTATGGAGAAACTAATGGCTAGTTGCAAATTAAAACTGGGTGAGTGTAAGCGGATGAAGTAGACCTTTATGGTTTGAGATACCGTATATCCTCAGGGATTGCCTTTTTGTGTTGCAACCCTGCAGTTAAGATCAGTATGGAACCTCAAGCTGAATGTCTCTAGGTTTACCCATTCCCAGTCAAGTGCCACTGAATATAAGTTTGTTTGAAACGTGTTGTTACTTCCCTGTCTATGAGAAAGTGGTTTTGTTTCAGTGGGAAAGCAAATGAATATGTTCCCCAGAGCCTCTTCCCTCCCCTCTCTGCAAGCATTCCCCCTCCCGCTGGGATGCAGAGTTTATCACAGGCTAAATGAGGGAAATTTTTGTGGTCTTCACTTGTTAAAATATTGGCAGCACATCACTGAATAAGCAACATACACCATACTTGGAGAGTTAAACACACATTCCACTGCTGAGGCCTCTCTCATAGGAGTCATCATCTCCTCTACTGCTGCAGAACATAAATGTCCAGATTCCCAGTTGATGTAAATCCGAACTGCTCCACTGAAATCAATGGGCCTACACTGATTTATACCAGTTGAGGCTCCAGTCCAAAAAGTCTGATCATAAACTCACAAAACCTGGGGGATATGTTGAGTGATTTAGAGAGTAATTCACTTGTAGTACAGTGACCAAAATCACCCTTGTATTCACACCCTACACACTATTTTAATAATCTTTGTACAAAATATGCCTTGTGAAGTATTATTTGAACACTAATAACTTCATGGTCAATACTATCATGGAGAAGTACACATAGCAATAAGTTATGAAATTCCCGTCTGATATTATTAGCATATATTCCAAACCACACAGCCCTGCCTAGGCAAAAGTTGTTAAACAGGCCTGTCCTAAACAAAGGAATGTGTTTACACCTCAGATTTACACATAAATTGTAAACAGGGACAGCAAGAGAGCGGGGAGTGAGGGGAGATGGCAGGAGACAGCAAATTCGCATTTCAGCAAACGCAGAATAGGGGAGAAAGCGCATGGAGCCTCCTTCATCACCAGACTCCATTTAGCCTTCCTAACTGTCTGTTTAAACCTTATTTTGAGGGGAAGTCTTCAGAAGAATCCACTTCAAAGGTTCATTGGGCTGTAAAAGAAAGGGGGAGAAACCTCACGTTCTCTCTTTCACCTAAGATGACAAAGGCAGTAGCAACTTTGAGCATCTGGGAGAGATCCTGACAGAGGAGAGGGTCAGTGACCATCTTGCTAGAAGACGATGGGTAAGAGAGGCCATCTTAAACAAAGCTTTGAGCCAAAACTTGCTAGGTTAAATTTTAGACATTTAGATGGATATTTTCATTTTTATTTGCTAGTAACCATTTCTAACTTTCTCTCTCGTATTTGAATTCCCACTTTAAAATCCTATCTTCCTTTGTTAATAAACTTACTTTATTTTTCAATCTAATCCCACCCAGTGCTGTGCTAAAACTGAACTGTTTGGAAACTCCAGTTGAAGTAGCAAATTGTTGCATACTGACTCCTTACAGGGGCAACAGACCTTTAATATCTGAACTGTCCAGGACAGGAATGGACAATGCAGAACCCACATTGTTGAGAAAATTCAGAACTGGGAGCGTGTTGGGGTCACCCTGCACTTAGTAACAAAGGCTGGTGGAAGCCAGAGTGTGGCTGGTGTGTTGCCGACAGGCTGCTGAGACCAGAGTTGCTGGGCCAGCAGCAGCTATACCCAGACACTCAGGGTGTGACTTACCATGCTGGGAGGCTGTTTCTGAGCAGCCCAGGCTGGAAGCTACAACAGCAAAGCATTGCGAGGCACCTAAGGTTGCGGGACAGGTGGTGACAACTGCTCATTCATCTGGCTTGCACCACAGAATGTGACACTCACCCTTTGAACCTGAGGCATATAAAATATGTTCCAGTTCTTTTCCCCTATCACCTCAGACACAGTGAAATAAGGCTGGGAGACTTTTAGTTAGGCTAGAAAAAAGGTCATTACAATGACTCTGGCATCACAGACTCTAGAAATGAAACATTAATTGTACTAATTACAGGTCTCAGATATTGATCAAGCACTATATTCCCCACAGTCTGTCACCAAGGTTGGAGCTTTCTCTGAGTTTTTGGACACCACCATCTTTGCTTTGGGTCCTGAGTGTGTCTCTAGGGTAAATGAAGCAGTCTACCATAGCAGTTAGGGGAAATACTGCTGCTAAGACTTTGGACCAACACAAATTTGAGGCAGAACTGTATAAAGCAGTAACATATCATCTTGTCTTATTCTTTTCAAGGCATACAACCAACCTTTTAATGTGTGCTACTTCCCTAAATTTTCAAATATGGTTTGCATCACCTTAATTCTAGAAGGAGTCAAGGAGCCTAAAGCATTGTCCACATCTCTCCACTTCCTTATTAAACTTTTAAAATTAGCCCCTAGCTAACAATTTACCTGGCTTCTTGAATCTCTTACTGCCTCTCTCAGCCAACTCCAGTCTGACAGGCTTTGTATGGGCTCTGGTTCAGTTCTGAATATCAAGTTCTTAACCAAACCTCTCAGCATCTGTGAGGTTGGCCTGGCTTGGTGGCCTTGAAATGCAAAGAAGGCCATTGATAAAGTGGAATGAGAGTCTGATCTCATTCAGTGGTATGGCCTAGGCCAGAGTTTCCTGTGATAGATACAAATTCCCTAAGGTTCCTCTGGACTTTCTCAACTACTGATAAGATTGATTTTACTTTAGGGGAACTAAATGCCCTCCATTATGTTACTTGACCTTGTGTTGAAACCACTAGGAATCAGATTCCTCAAATTAAATGACCAGGATTGACTGTATGGGAGCAAAGCCAAAAATGAGAACAAAAAAAAACCAGTACATTGCTGTGTGTGTTGGTGATTGTGTCTTCTCTAGAAACTGTCATGCCTATTGGTGATTTAAATTTCCTTATTGAGAACCTTGATTTATTTTCAGCTTTTCAAATAAATATTGACCAAAGAGGGCAATAAACAGGGCTCCTGAATCATTGGACAAGCCAACCCTTCCCCCCCCCCCCATTTTGGATGCATGAAAAACATTGGCACAATTCTGTTGATTTCAGTGGGGTTATGCCAATTCACACTACCTGAGGATCTGGTCTATTTGTACGTTAAGCACAGAGGTGAAAGTAAGCCGGTACAGTACAGCATGGAATACCAGCAAGAGTCGGTACACAGCCGACCATACTGGGAGGGGGTAGCTTCCCCACGCCCTCGATTTAAAGGACCTGAGGCTCCCAGCAGTGTCCAGAGGCCCGGGCCCTTTAAATCACCATCAGAGCCCCACTGCCAGAGCCCCAGGGTAGCAGTGGCGGTGGCCAGGAGCCCCAGGTTTTGAAGGCCTTGCCCCTTCTGGTCAAGGCCCACCCCTTCTGGTTAAGGCCCCACCCCCTTATTTAGGACTCCGGAGTACTGGTAAGTCCTTTAAGTTATTTGCACCCCTTTTTAAGCAGGGAATCTTGAGTCTCACTAAAGTTTCAGACCTATGTACAACTACTTGCATATGGTTTCACAAAAATAAAGATAATCTGTTGAGGTGGTTATTGCTTCTGCATTCTTGGATGTGTAGCATAAGCCTCATAAAAATTACAGTAGTACCTAAGGTTGCTGTTGCAATTACAAATTCTGCCAATTATTCTGAGGGAAACAAAAGACAGTTTGAAAAAAACGGTTTTCACAGTTTGTTTAGAGAGGTAGAAGAGCCCATCTGGGGTTGAGTAACTTGAAATACAAAAGGTTTCAGAGTAGCAGCTGTGTTAGTCTGTATCCGCAAAAAGAAAAAAAAAAAAAGTACTTGTGACACCTTAGAGACTAACCAATTTATTTGAGCATAAGCTTTCATGAGCTACAGCTTGCATCCAATGAAGTGAGCTGTAGCTCACAAAAGCTTATGCTCAAATAAATTGGTTAGTCTCTAAGGTGTCACAAATACTCCTTTTCTTTTTGAAATACAAAAGGTTTGAATGTGCTCTGACATTCCCATGTATTCCTTTTATATACCTGTTGACTTCCCTTTGTTGAATAACTCAACTTACTTTTCGCTTGCAGATATTGTGGGTAGGATATTTCCTTCTATGGTTGCCATTTGTGGCAGATCATTAGATCTCTGAAAACATAAGAACATCCTTCATGCACTAGTCTGGGCCCTTCTCATTGAGGAATGATTTTCCAGTCCAATTCTACCCCTCCGCTCCCCCGAGTATGACCTACATATATTATAAATGCAGTGTTAAAACCAAGCTTGCCCAGTATGATCTTTAAACCTAGGAGAGGTCAACCTAGGTGCCCAGTAAATTATTTGGTGCCAGAAAGTGGGTGGGAGGCCTGTATATATTTCTTTGACAAACGGCAATACACATGCAGCTTGCCATAATCTACTTTTGTAACCTACTTTTAATCATATATTTCACAGGATCAGAGAGATAATGAATCTATATTCAATGTTTTTTTATTCCATAAACTATTTTTTATTCCATAAACAAACAAATCAGACCTCACCCCAAGAGAAATTTAAGTCAATAACTTATGATTCTATCCTACAAATGACCATGTGACTAGATCCACTGACTATTCAATAGGTCACTCACGTAAGTAAAGCTATTCACATGGTCAGGTGTTTGGAGTCAGGAATTCTTTTGTCCATCCATCCATTTTAGGTACTTTTATTGACTACATCACCATAGTCTCTCAAAGCCTCACAATCTGTAATAGATTTATCCTCAAAACACCCTTGGGATGTAGGGAAATCCTATTATCCCCATTTTATAGATGGGGAACTAAGGCACAGAGAGGCCAGGTAACCTGCTCAAGCCCACATAGGAAGCCTGTGTGAAGGCAATATTTCTTTTGTATGCATCAAAAGGTTCCAGTACAAATTAAGTATCTGCCAGACTACTCATTTGAAAAGTCTCATTCATGAAAGAGGAGAGCAAAAATAAATTGACAAAAGGTATGAAAGGAATTTTGTTCTTAGTTGCTTTGATTTCCTCAAACTAAGACAACTGAGCTTTGCTATGACAATTAATAGTAGTAGATTTCCTCTGCCCTCTAGCACCATCTACTGGTTCAGTTATGAACAGTTACATCAATTTTTTAGGTTTCAGAGTAGCAGCCGTGTTGTAAATCATAGTAGTAGTAATATGATCATAGAATATCAGGGGCGGAAGGGACCTCATGTCTGTAGTCGCAAAAAGAAAAAGGAGTATTTGTGGCACCTTAGAGACTAAAATTTATTTGAGCATAAGCTTTCGTGAAGTGAACTGTAGCTCACAAAAGCTTATGCTCAAATAAATTTGTTAGTCTCTAAGGTGCCACAAGTACTCCTTTTCTTTTTATCAATTTTTTAAATACTGTACTGCCATGGCATTTTTTCACTTAATTACCTTTAAGAGGAATCAAGTTACAGAATAAAATGAATATTTAAAATACAGTTATAAAATGTACAGCACACATACATATGCATCAATTAAAAAGAAACATGTATAGTTCAGGTTTGTTCTGATTATCAGTTCACTTTAAGTGAAATCATAGGCCTATTGAAGTCAATGGGAATTTTGCCATTGACTTCAGTGGGGTCAGGATTTCACCCTGTAATTTCTGTGCAAGTTTTGTCTGAATATTAATGGAGTAGGACTGCAGGATTTGAGTCTATAAATGTAAACTGGGAGCCAAAAATATACAATGCTCGATTGAGAATGTTTATAAACAATGTGAACTTGATTTAATAATGTTTTATTATCATCAAACACTACATTCAAGTAAGACAGTCTTTTTAAGTCAGTCATAAAGTTCCAAATGAATTCAGCTTGCTAGACATGGTTATTTAGCCATTATATGGATACATCAGCCTTTATTTTTTCCTATGAACTTCAGCCCAAACCACTAATCGTATGATTTAACTTAGGAGTTGGCCAAAATGTCTTGCATGCAAAGCAAGATACCTGATGCTAGGATTTCCAGAATAAACTTTTTATACTCTCTGAAACTACACTGAAGTCACTCATGAGCAGCCAAGACCATTCTAAAGATTTTATATTTAACTATACTGAATAATTGATAGTTTCTGTACTTCTGATTGCCAGGAGTGTTCATCCTCTAAAGCTGCTTGAAAAGCAGGTCCTAGACTTGCAACTGGAACTTGATTTATTTCTAATGATATTTCATGAATATGGAACATGGGCAAGCATTTAAAGTGACAGGTAGCATTTTGGATAATTTGCAGAACTAATTTCTGAGGAAGATTCATGCCAGTGGGATGGACAACTAGAATAAAGAATTAAACTCAAGAAAGGTGAAGGAGTAAAGATAGCTGTCAGAACTAGAAAACTCTAGTGATCTGAGCTCATTACTGACCACAGGCCTGCCTAGTCTTCTGGAGGACACAGTTCAGAGAGTTAATAATGGAACATGAGATGGTCCAAAGATATAAGACTGGCTGGGGGTCAGACACAAAGGGCCCAATTCAGAAATAAGTTTAAGTGCACCTAGGAGAAAACAAAACAACAACAAAAGAGAACTGTGTAAACTACATCAGTTTTGATTCTAACTTCTCCATGGCTTCTCACCATGGAGGCATGACAGAGGCACCTGTGTGCCAGGCTGATCCACAGCTGCTGGAATGTCCATTGTGGGCTGGACAGAACAAAGTGTTCTCTCTTGTGCTGGAGGACTGGGCATTGTACAATGACCCCTGCCCCAGGAATTCAGAAAGGTAACTTAATGTAACTTTTACTCCATCCTCTCTCTGAACTTGCTCTGAACACCGCTCAGAGCCGAACCAGAGGATGTGGGTCAACATCTTCCTAGATATAGATGGAGGATTTTAAGCATTTATAGTTTCACAGTTGAATTTTGCTTTCTCAAATAAGCAGCTAAATTCAATGATATTTGAACATAGTCCTATGCATTCTAAAGCATGGAGAAATTGATTAAATGGTAGTGCTTCTAAATGTCAGTCCAGGGCAGATACTGTAAAAATATACTCCTATTTCTGGTCTAACTTACACAGCCAGAACCAATATGGCAGATTAGATTGTGTTGCCAATTTTTCTCAGTGTTAACCTTATGTCCTAACAGCATTACTCTAAGTCATTGTCTGTTACCATGCTTAGTCACTGTCTCACTGGGTTGTGGATGGTGAGGAGGTTTCTAGTGTGGGCCAGCCCTAGAAGTGTTCTTAAAATGTACTACTAAAGCTGGTTGGAAAACGGGCTTATTTTCTGAGGAAAAATTCAACTTTCAAATTTCAACAGCGAAAAGTAAAAAACCAAAATATATCCATTTGGAAATGCTGCTCTAATGTTTCATGGAAGTTGTAATTCAGTTCTCATACTCCCATTCGCATCTATAGGCAAGGCTCCCTAGTTGGATTTAATCTCCGATGGAGCATCATGGTTAGGGTGACCATATTTCCCAATGCTGAATACCGGACACCTGGTAAAATTACTCATATTCAAGCAAGTTCAACAGCAATCAGTCAGAACTATGCAGTACAAATGTTCAAATTAATATCAAGTTGACTGAGCCAATTAAAGAAATACTGCGCAGTTGAATTTTTATTTACTTTCTTATCTTTAAGGCCTTAGGGTTCACATGGGGAGGGGTGACACTCACACACAAGCCTGTACACCTCTCTCACACAGGGGAGATGACCGACTGACCTGACCCTCTCTGCTCTCCATGCCTGGCTGGGCCACTGGGACGGATCAACCTCTTCTGGTACCTGGAGCCGCGTCTTCCCGAGGCAACACATGGAGGGCACGTGGGATCACATATCACCTCCCCCAGATTTCTGCCAGGATTCATACCAGAATGTGGCCAGCAGCCACCTTTCGGCACTGTGCGGGAGGGAAGGGACGGGAGCTGCTTCCAGCTGCAGGGGAGGATGATGGGGGAAGGAATGACCTGGCCCAAGTCTTTGCAGAGCTACTTTTCTTCTTTCCCGCTTCTCCCGGCCAGAGAGGTGGCAGAGAGCTGCACTCACCAACCACCGCAGCGCATAGCCAAGGCCAGTTGGAAATGGGACAGGAGGCCCTGCTGGCCAAGAGCTGGCACGCAGCAGGGGCTGCGCTGAAGACCAGCATGGGGAGCAGCTGGCCCTACACACACTGCATCTTTGCTGTACCATCAGCCTTGCACACTCACCCCACTGCCCCCCCCATGCTGGTGGGCAGGTGGCTGGCAAGCAGGAATCCGGCCAGCAGCAGGACCCACCAGTACTGATGGGGGCAGGGGAAGAGAAAAAATATGGGACAGTTTGCCCGTTTAAGAAAAAGTCAGGACACCTGCAGGAGGTCTTAAATACGGGACATCTGGTCACCTTAATCACGGTCTACTCTCGTGCTGCAGGGAGGTGTTGCATTAAAGAGTACCCGGTTGTAGTACATGAGTAATAGGTCAATTGGGAAGTCAACCCTATCCCATAGAGAAGAAAGGGGACATAAGCAGCTAAATTACAACTCCCGTGAGGCATCACAGTGGGATATCTAAAAAAATATTTCAGTTCTTTTTTCTAAATAAAAAAGATTTTTTGCATTTAACTGAAAACCCACTTGTTCGAAAAACAATTTTGACTGAAAATGTTTAGCCAATCCTACAAGATATTTCCTATGCACTACTCTCAAATAAAAGGCAGCATGCAGTGTTGTATTGCATGGTATCTCCTGATGGCCTAGGAAGTTATTCAGATCCCCAGCCTTCAGAAGGAAGTTCCTTTTACAAGACAAGGTTTGTTTAAAAAACAAACATTTCTTCAATGCATTATATACAAAACATCTTCAATAGGAGAATATGACAGTCTTCTCTTTAATCCACAGATTATGGGAAGTGCAAGAAAATTCAACTCCCTACTTGTATTTGCATTGTCTCATGGAGAAATGTGTTGTAACTGTGGACATCAGAGTAATATCACTTTTTTTCTTGCCACATTCTCTCTCCTGTGTAGGACTGAGTGCCATAAACCAGCTGACAGTGTTTAAAGAACTGTCTTAGTACAACCATATCTAGGTGGGGACTTAGCGTAGGATTTCTCCTGAGCTGTAGCCATTATAACTTGAAGTCCTTAGATAAGCTGCTGCCTTTGCTGACAAAAATAATATAAAGCAGAGATTGATAAGAAATATTGCTAAGTAGGATTAGGGCAAAAATAAATCTTTGCTCAGTGATCAGGGTGGTCTACAGATACAGGAACTTCAGGCTGTCCTGAGGGCAGTTGCATGCTTAGTATAAAAGTCAGGGTTCTGAGTCCACATTTAGATATCTAATTACTCAGCATAATTATAAAAAGTGCTGCATATTCAACAGTTCCCATTGACTGCAGTAGGATATTCTGCAGGCCACTTGTTCAGGTTTCTAAATACAGACTTAGAAAATTAGGCACATTTTTAAAGATCTTGGCCTGAGTGTTTGCTTGGGCCTGATTCTTCACAATAAGTCAATAAGAGTTCTCAGCATAGAACTCTAGTAATCTTTTCAAAATAACAGTAAGTTTAACATACTCAGAGAAGAGAAGGGTAATATTTTTATTTATATAAAGACACTAGTCAGCATTACCTGGGCTGGGGTATCTACCACAGCAACAGATCATAGGGCAAGTAAAAAGAAGATATTTTACTCTTACCCAAGTGTCTGATGATGATGGAGAGTTTATTTTTTTTATTCTGTCCTCTGCTTCTGTGTAGATGAAGCAGGGCAAACCAGCTGTGAGTACCATGCTCTCTGATGGGCAGCAAGAATCTGGAAGAGAACGCCATCTGGTCAATTTTCAGCATGTGCCCAACAAGCAACACAGAGCTAACGAACATTTTAATAGCAAGCGAGTCACCAGCAACAATTCATACATTTCATATTGCAATGATTTTTTAAATGATTGGCTAAGACACATTGTTAAGCCACATTTTATTGACCCTGTTAAAACAGACATTCTTGTGCAGTACATTAATATGGGTCTATTTTACAAGTTTTAAGACTTTAAAACAAGCCTTAACCTAGAGACGCATTGAAAGATGTTTCTGTTTCCAGTGTGCATTAGTTTTGAGTTATGGTGGTTGTGGGAATTGTAACTTAGAATTTCCTGATTTTTATACCAAACAAACAAAAACAAATCCACTTAGCCATATCATTGTATTAACCCCTATGGCACAGGCTTATCAACATTATCTTGGGAAGTGGCCATTACTTAGGATTTCTGCTGGGGATCAAGGAGGGTTTCCGAAAGCTGGAAGGTGAGTCAGGTTGGAACCCTTGGAAGCGATCAGCTCAATCTGACTGGCCTACTCCGGCCTAACTTCCCAGAGTGACTTGCCTACCTCTGCTGTTGTTTCCTGACCTATCCCTCATACAAGGAAGGAGACCGAAAAGGAAGATAACTAGAATTCCCAGTGTGAAGGGCATGGAAAAATGGCCACAGACCTAACAGGATGCCAGAGTGGGGATGTGGGGCCATAGAGAGTGGGAGGACAACAAGAGGCAGTCAAGCTCACTGGTAGGGAGATGTGCATGTTTTGGTGGTTTCCAGAGTGTATAGAGGAGGACTAAGGAGATGGGAGAGTCTCATTCTGTTGAGGAGAGAGAGAAGAATGTAACAGTGAAGGCAGAAAGCTCCTGCTGTAAGGTAGGGAGAACAGGCAAAAGAGCACTCAGTAAAGAGCACTAGAGATCTGTGGTGCTCTTAGGGGTAATGTAGCATGTAATCTATATATTAGTATTTTTTGCGCTAGAGTTGGTCAGACAACCCCCATTTTGCCTATGAATATTTGTATAGGAAAAAAAATCAATTTTAGGAGGTTTTTTGGGGTGTTTTCAAAATGAAGTTATTGCATTTCAAAGTGACTTAAAAATGAGCCTGTTTCAGCTTAAAATGTCATTCTGTTTCAGTTTTGGAAACCGAAAAATATTTTTCTTCCTCCCGCTTTCTCATTCTGGAACAAAGGTGGTGGAGATGGTACGAGGGCATGAAAGAAGGGAATTTTATGCATTTCTAAACATAAATGTGGTAGCTTTATGGATGAGAATAAGTACTATATATATTTTTATTTATAAATAAATAACACAATAAATAAATACTGCAGGTAACCTTCAAAAGCCACTTCATTTACCAATTCCTACCAACTAAAATCTTCCCAGCAGCCAAAATGGGGGGACTGCAACTCTTATTTTTTCAAATTCAATGGCAGGATCATAAAAGCAGAGATAGGAATGCGAAACATAATTCTCTGGAACATGATCTGTTTCTGAGACAAGATGCTTAGTGGCATCATGTAATGCCTCTGCGAAAAAGTTACTATGGCCTCTATTTCTCCATGCCACTACCAATGCAATGATAAATATCTAGAAGAGATGGAGTTTAGAGTTTTAATATAGATTTTTTTAAATACATTCATTCTACCTAAAAGAGGCATGATTGTCTAGACAACCCAGGCAAAAATCATCTCCAAAACTAAAGTCATTTTCCGTATCACATTTTCCAAACTAAGTTTGCTTTCCTCTGCTTCCCTTCCCACTTTGAAGGGCCTCTCTGGCTTTCCAAATGCCTTTGGCATTTCCCTTCCCAGAGTGGATTAAAGGAGAATACAAAGATCTGTGCCCTGAAGGGAATGGGTCCATAGCCCCATGAAGTTTACATCCAAGGACCCATGGGAATGGGCACTACCGTTTTAGAGTGGTGGGTTTGCCATAGCAGGAGACAGCACTGGCAGTGAAGGGAGACAGGAGTGCTGTGATCTCCTGTGCTAGAAAAGTCTTTGGTTTGCTAGGAGCATTTGGGATTAACTGGATTTAGAATCTAATCTCAATCCCTCCTTTCCCCTGAATCTCTTGCCCAGAACAGGGGCCCTGCCCACTTCCTTCATGGAATTCCACCCTTCTCCACCGAGACCTCCCTCCCTTCCCTGATGTTTTGGGACTCTTTACCTCCTCAGTTTTCTTCCCATCACTATCATGCCCTCCATGCTTTCTCTATAGCTTCCTTATATTCCACAAGGATTTACTAAAACATCCCAGAACCGTCCCTACTCAGATGGCCTTCTCTTTCCTGATATATCAGGTCCATCTCAATGGACCTTCCTTTTATTACTGAGTTTACATGCCCAGTTTTATACCAAGATTCTTCTATGTGCATGTAATTGCTATTTCAAGAAAAATGGAATGCAAATGCTATATTTAGATCCTATATTTAATGATATATGGAACCCTGATCCCAAATTGTGGCCAGTGGACATTACCACAATAGAAATACTAAATAATAATGTTACAGTCCATGGCACCATGGGCAATTACGAGACAGACTCCTGGTATTAATCACCTCTGTTATCCAATAATTAATAGAGTATTTTACTACAAGTGGCCAGATAATGAAAATGCAGCACACAGTACAGAAGAAAAATGAATGGAGCCACAGAATGTTCCAGGAGCAAATCTGCAGGACCAAATCTGTGCAAAGTGAAAAAAGTTCTAATGTTTATAGCTTTCACAAGTACAGTCTTCAACTTTAATTTTTGATTATACTAAATGTTTCAGTTGGTAGCACATATGCCTCTGGTACTGTAGGCCACCAGTTCAAATTACACACTTGGATTTGGGATCTTAGACCAGGGTGACAGTGCAGTACTAGGTGGGGCTATACTATCCTGTTGATAGAACACTAAACTGAAATCTTTTCAGCTGATTCCAAGCAAGGCTAGATGACACAGCCTAACTTTAGCATCTCCTCCACTACTACCTGTAGACCAAGAGTGGGAAGAGTGCTTAAAATTTCCAGCATAGATGCAGTCTTAAGAAGGTTTAGCAAGAGTAACACTAGAGTACATTAGCAGAAGTAAACAGAATGCCTAATTCTTACTTCATACTAGCTGAGATTCTGAATAACTCCAGTGAAGCCAATGGATTTACAACACTGTAAAACCCGTCTCCATGAGATCAGAATCACACCCTTAGAACTGAGATGTGAAGGCAAATGAAGCCAAGCAGGGGGAAAAAAATATCCCCAGGAGCTGCTTTGCCCGTCCATTTATTGACTGATTCAGAAACTATCAAAAGGTTTAAAATACTTTGCTTCTTAAGTCAGCCCCAGCAGTCCTGTTACTGACACACAAGCCAAAATAAATCAGAACCCAGGTGACCTGAGCCATGCAACTCCACCAGAGTGGTAATACTTTGTGTCCATGGAAGACTAGTAGCTCAAACAGGTTGGTGTGCTCAAAATAGCAGAACAATGAGAGATACCTGCTTAGACTACATATACTAAGTATTTACTAGCAAGTGGGAAAAAAATCCATTTGACTAACAAGACTGTTTTGAAGGTTTTATACCATGAGTTTAGTTCTAGGCTGGTTTTCTACCTTGTAATTATTGGAAAAAAAAAAGCTTATTCTGATCAACTAGTGAGAGAATATGCATATAAAAGCTCATGAGTAGTTAGAGCAGAGATCATGGCTTTCTTTTGGAGTGGGTTTGTTATCACAGGAGCTACCATCTTCAAACCCACTGGGGCTCCTGTCAGAGGAACAAAGGCTTTCTTTCTTATTCCTTGCATAATGACAGGTTTCAGAGTAGCAGCCGAGTTAGTCTGTATTCGCAAAAAGAAAAGGAGTACTTGTGGCACCTTAGAGACTAACAAATGTATTACAGCATAAGCTTTCGTGCATCCGATGAAGTGAGCTGTAGCTCACGAAAGCATATGCTCTAATACATTTGTTAGTCTCTAAGGTGCCACAAGTACTCCTTTTCTTTTTTCTTATTCCTCTCACTGTAGTTTCCAGAGTTACTGCTTTGCCTAAAGAAGTCCAGAATACCAGGCTGTAAAAAATGCACAATTACATGCAGGATGATGGATTTCAGTACCTTGGCTGTGCATTCATATTTTGGGACAGATTCACTTCTGGAGTAAGGCCAATGAAGATACACCTTAGGATATATTGGCCCATTGTATCTTTGCTAATCTTTCAAAGGCTGTGATTAGCACACTTTCTATGCATTTCAGTGTGTTCTTTATCTTTGTGCAACACAATGATACACAACACTGAAAAAAATCTCAGTAGTCTTACTGCACTTTTCATTTTCCATATTTAGAGCACAAAGCACTTAAAGTCATTGCATCTGCACAAGTGTAGTACTTCGGGTCTGTATATAGTCTGTAAAAGTCATTGCATCTGCACAGGTGTTTTGCTGAACTAGGGCCTTTATGAAAGATCCTAGAACAAAAGCACTAGGGACCAAAATCATCTGCATATGCAGCACAATTACAATAGGGGTAGTTAATAGGCAGTCATAGGTCAAATCCAGACTGCCAGACACTTTTGAACAAATCCCAAAATCTTTTTATTCACTTATATTTTCTCTGGAGTCTGGACCTTGACTATTCCTTGACAAAAAATAATTGACTACCCCTGAATTACAGCCTGGGTAGCAGAAACGTAAGCTTTCCGGTATTGCCCTGTGTGACGGGGTTGGGTCTCACCACTGCCGCGCCTCCCGTTGGTACCTCTGGGAATTAGCTCAGTCCATGTGGAGCACTCTCCGCCAGTGTTGTCCCATCCATCTCTTGCCCTCCAGTGGTGTCTGGACCCACGTTGCTCCCTTCTCATGGGGTCCTTTTTAGGACACTGTCCTCCAGCAGTGCCCCCTAGTCCATGCTCACTCCCTTCTAGTGTGAGGGGGAGGGGGAAAAAGGTTAAAAGTAGTCTTTCTGCTTTGTCCCAGCCGCAGTGGCCAACACCCCCCCCCCCAAAGTCTAACCCTTTTGGCAGGGGTCTGGTGCAGTCCATGATGGCCACTCTTAACGGCCGGGTGTAAGTGCAAGGGGGGGAACCCAGACCCGCCCTCTACTCTGCCTTCCTGCCTGCCCTCCTTCTCTCCCTTTGTCTGTCTCTCTCCATCGGCCATTTCCCCTTCAGCCCCTTTGCACCACCTAGGCACTTTCCTCAGGGCCTGCAGCCTGGCAGGTACCAGGTTGGAGTTCCCTTCTGCTCCTGCCCGCCCAGTACTGTGCTGTCCTTGGTGCTATCTCCTTCACCCTCTGAAGGCCTGGGAGAGACTGCCTGTCTCTTGCCTGAGCAGCCTTTATATAAGGCCTAGCCTGGCCCTGATTGGCTGCCTGTCTGTGCAGCTGCTCTGGTCTGCTGTAGCCCAATTTGGCCTGGGGGTGGGGCACCGCCACACCACACCTGTCAATGTACCTCAGCCACGACCTGGTGGGAGCATCTCTGAGGACAAGAAGGGAATTCATTTTCCATGTCCATTCAGTAACTGTGTCTCATCTGAGACCGAGATCAAGGATGCTTGTTAGTGTCAAATATGGTGGTGTGTGTTTTGTTCAATTGATGTGGACATTTGTCCCCAAGGAACTGGGCTGAGAGCTCCAACTCATTTCTCTTAGGTGACTGTAAAAGCCATCAGGTGGCAATCACTTTTGATTAGAACTAGATATCAACTGGCAACCTACAGATAAAAAGCAATTTTGGTGTCATTTTCAAAAGAACTAAGGGAAGTTAGGTGTCCAACTCCTATTGAAAGCCAATGGATTTTGGGCACACCAATTCCCCATAGGCAAGCTCAGCCTTTATGACACATCTCCCATCAAGCCCTATTGCAACATGTTTAATTTTTAGTAGTTTCCTAAACTACCATTAAACACTGCTCATTTGGAATACAAAAATATTTAAGATAATGGACATGAACCCTTCATATGTTCTACCAATGACATAATACAATTAGCTTTATTAGCAATGCATTTTGTCTGTATGCATGTGAATATCCTTAGAAGCTGAAAATACGTTTTCTCTTTCAAGTCACTGACATGACCAGTCTGGGCAGGAAAGATAAGATCTATTGGTGCAGAGACCATGAAGACTATACAGACCCAAAGTACTATACACTGAAAACAGACTGATTTAACAAAAAACGTTACATTGTATGGGAAAAAGAGGACTAATGTATATATTACCTCAGTAACATTAACCAGAGCAAATATTATACCATTTAGAACCACTATTCCAAAAGAACAAAAACTAGAGTAGAAATCCATGCAAGACTAAACATTTAAAGATCCAACAGAGGAAGAAGGTCAATAAAAACAAAAGAAACCAGATAATTAACTGCATGTGGTTTTGGCTATCCCTACATACCTCATTTCTTCTTGCATGTTTCTTTTCCCTGTGGTCGAAATTTTGCCATGGTAAGGAAGATTCAGAAATAGGCTCCTCAGCTAATAAAACATTTTGATGATGAGCTGCATTGCACATTTACACATAAAAGCTAAATAAGATGGATTTCTCACTGTGGCGACAGGGGCAATTTCAGGAAATGCAGTGAGCAAAATATATTGTCCTTTGCATTTGAAAATTACCATATAAACAAAATCACCACTGAAACTGGTGAAAAGCAATTGGATCTAGATTTTTTCCCAGTAAAATAAGTGAAAACAACTCTACAAGTTTAGTTTCTCCTGCTGGTTGTTCCTCGCTGAAATGTGTTTTGATGTTGCTACCATGGTTTGTGTTCTGCCATTTGACTGTAGCAAAAATTCAAGGTTCAGTACTGAGCCTGATTCAGCAGCTCTCCAGACCAGAAAGTCAGCAGATTTCCCCAAATGATGATTTCCCTAAGGTAGGGGAAATCTGTGTTTTCCCCAGGATTTGAAATTAGGGAGGGTTCAAATTTACTGGGGGGGGTGAGACCAGGCAGGTGAAGGTGGGTTGCATGGCACCACAATAAAAACTAAAAATGTTTCATCACCACCATTTTGTTGATGTTAAAACAGAAGTTAAATCTATCACACAAATTAAAGTTAGCTACACAAGCCTACTATGAAGCACTACATCTACAGTCTTCTTGGTTTCTTCTTGTAATTTTGCACAACTCTTGAACTTCTTGAATGCAGCACATTCATCTTTGAAGGCTTTTCATGTGTCTGGTACTTCCAGTCCTTCAAGAGATATTCATGATCCAGCAAAAAAAAACACAAAATTCTATTCAATGAGGAAAAAGAATGTTCAACTGTAGCTGTTGTGACTGGGAGTAACACGAGATGAATTCCTACTCCTTTCACCCCAGGAAACATAGCACAAAGATTGGGTCAAACCACTAGTGATGATAAAGTTGTAGTCAAATTTCATTTTGGTCACTATATGACATTCCACTCTGTGTTCTAATTCTCTAGTCTGTCCTGATCACATGCCAGCCCCATTGCTGATAGTGCCTAACTCCATTTAGTGGTCAGTGTTTTATAAGATAGGCATCTGTAAAAGCTATGTAGAGGTTGAGTAAAATCCAGAAGTAGCCATTGTAGATTTGTAAGATCTGTGTACTTTTTCAGCTAGCTTAACAAACAGTTCTTGCACTTTTCAAGTAAGGATTCAATGCAAGTGCCTTCATTAGCCAACTCCTAGAACGAAGCCTTTGCTTCTTCAGTATGTTTTCAATGGATCTCTCTAATTGATCCAAGTGTAGCTTCTATTGCTGGTCCAAGATCTGCTACAAACAGTAGGAGATGCCTGGATGGCACTGTTTAATGACCCAAGTAGTTTTATCAATAGACTTACAAGAAAGAATGGCGATAGTCTTCTCTAAACTTAGTAGCAAAAGTAGTCCACCAGCTTCACTACTTAGATCCACCCCATCTAGGTAGGTACTTTCCAAAGCCAATAACAGTTGCAGTAATTTTAAGATAATAGCCAAGGATCACTCATGAGAAAGCCAGCAGGTTTTCCAGGTGTGTATAGGAGAGATTAGGGTTACACTTTTCTCTGAGCAAAGCTTGTACTCCACTATATCTTCCAGAGAAATTTGCAGCTCCATCAAATGCATAAGTAGCCATCTGTTTGGGGTTCAATTTACAAGCATTTAAAACTTTAAGATGTGGGTTATCACAGATGCAGTCAATCCGTCTTCTATAACCTGAAGATCTAGAAATGCATCTATTGGCCTACTATTAACATGAAGATAGCCACAATGACCTAGTACCTGCATTCACCGATGCAAATGAGCATCATCAGCCGTGTATGCACATTTTTTGAATATGGTGAGAGTTCTTCACTTTTTCAACTGCTGAGTCTTTCACTGTTGTACTTCATGCATCTAACCAGTCAGAGTGTCTTGCAGAAAGATATTCAGCATGTGCTGGTCTTGTTTGGAACCAGTGTCCAGCTTCAGCATTAACAAGTGACAGTGGATTTAACATTGGATTCCAGTCAGTGGCAGATTAATGATTTTGCTGCCCATAGGCCCTGAAATAATTGCCACCCCCCCGCCCCAGCTCACCTCCACTCTGACTCCGCCTCCTCCACTGAGCGCACCACCAAGTCCTGCTTCTCCATGCCAGTACTTGTGTGCGAAACAGCTTCGTGAAGGATGGGGGAAATGCAGCGTGCTCAGGAGAGGTGGTGGGGCCGGGGCAGGGAATGGTTGGAGTTAGAGCAGGGCCAGTGACAGAGGGTGCAAACCAGTGCAGGGGGAAGCAGTCACCTCTGGCTGCTATTATAAATTTGCTGCCCTAGGCCTAGTTAGCCTAGGCGTTAATACGCCACTGCCTCCAGTTTGTAGTGTGTGGTGTCTTTTGCTTAAATAGAAAGTATGATACCACAGCCATGTTTGTTTGTGTAAACTGCGTTTGTGTCTCCAGCCTTCTCAACAGCCTCATTAAGTACTTCTAAGATTGCCAGTTACTGTAAAATCCAATCTTTTCATGTAGGTCGTTAGCATTGACTTTGCTGCTAGATCTGGCAAACCAAGTGCCTCAATTTTTACTGTATAAATCCATGGTATTCCCACATCTTGAACACTACATGCAGTTCTGGTCACCCCATCTCAAAAAGGATATTGAAATTGAAAAAGGTACAAAGAAGAGCAACTGAAATTATTAAGGGTATGAAACAGATACCCTATGAGGAGAGATTAAAAAGACTGGGACTTTTTAGCTTGGAAAAGAGATGACTTAGAGGGGATAGGATAGAGGTTCACAAAGTCTTGACTGGTGTAGCGAAATATGAAGGAGTAAATAACACTACTTTATTCACTCCTTCATATACATCACAAGAACCAGGGGTCACTCAATGAACTAAACTGGCAACAGGTTTAAAACAAATAAAAGGACATACTTCTTCACACAATGCACAGTCAACTGTGGAACTTTTTGGCAGGGAATATTATGAAGGCCAAAAATATAACAGGGTTCAAAACAGAACTAGATAAGTTAATGGAGGATTGGTCCATCAATGACTATTAGCCAGGATGGGCAGGGATACAACCCCATGTTGTAAGTGTCCTTAGCCTTTGTTTGCCAGAAGCTGGGAGTAGATGACAGGAGATGGATCAATTCATTACCTCTTCTGTTTATTCTCTTTGAAGCACTTGTCATTGGCCAGTGTTGGAAGACAGGATACTGGGATTTATGAGCCATTGGACTGACCCAGTATGGCCGTTCTTATGTAAAAATTAAACATAAAAATATTTAATATAGAAACTCCCCAGGATGGTGACAATGCGAGATAACTACCTTGGCAAATAGTGCCTTTTAAAAATCTTGACCTACTAGGAAATGTATATTTATATAAATTTTCCAAACACAAATCTAGCATTCTAGAACAAAGTCACTAAAATACAGTCAACAAAAAAAAATTCCTTTAATGTGCCCCTCCTTTATCCCTCCACCTCATCCCACTCATATTTGTTGTCCTTGGTCAGTGAAGACCCAGAGTTCAGAGGCACTTTTCTGAAAGTTCACCTTGCACCCTCGGGGGTAGGAGGGCAGAAGGCACTTTCCTCGTTCTTTCAGCCACTTGTTCCAGCCGCTCACTCTGGCCGATGTTCATCGTGCCACTGTCCACTTCACCACTCCGTCGCAGATGGCGCCATTAATTACTGCTGCCACCGTGACCTCTGTGAGCTGGTCTCTTGAGGTTCCACCCACCTCTCAGTGAGGAAACCTGACTGCTAGCGCAGGCTGAGCTGTCTCTTGCACACAAACTCTGTCCTGCAGCAGATCTAAGTACTTAGACCTGATTATCAGTGATTTCAGTTCTAGTGGTCACTTAACAAAACAAAAGACTCTATGGAACCTAATCAGCACTCTCTCTAAACAGGAGAGAAGGGCAGGTCAAATGACTTAGGCAGAGCCCACACCATGAAGCAAAACAGCTGTCTCCCCCACCTCCACTGGGATCTAGCATCCAAACCCCTTACTTAGGGAGTGTAGTTCAGCTGAGGGTGACCAGTGCTTAATTTGTAATGAAAGGTGCCACAGCTCAAGCTAGC